>NC_052510.1:19732531-19966906 GCF_014356525.2 Nilaparvata lugens
TTAGAAAATGACAAGTCTCCTGGAATGGATGGAATATCGTCACGCCTAATAAAAGAAATTGCAATGCCTATTGTTCCGGTTCTGGTAGATATATATTCAATACTAATATTTTCAATGGTGAGTTTCCCTCTCTGTTGAAATTTGCCAATATGGTTCCTATTTTCAAAGGAGGAGATGAGAGTGAGGTGGGGAATTATAGACCGGTCTCTCTCCTTTTAATATCTTCTAAACTGTTTAAAAAATTAATAAGAAAGCATCTTCTAAAATTTTTGCACAGGAATAAATTCATTAATTCTTGTCAGTTTGGATTTCAGGAGGGGTTGAGTACTGAAATGGCACTAGACCACTTCATGTCTCAAATCTATTCAGGATTGAATAACTCTGAAGGATTGAGGGTGTCAGGGATTTTTCTGGATATAAGAAAGGCTTTCGACACTGTTGATCATTCAATTTTATTGTATAAGTTAAACAAGGCCGGCATCAGGGGAAATCTTCTTCAGTGGTTTGGGTCATATCTGAGTGACAGGAGGCAATGCGTTTCGCTAAAGGGTGTGCGAAGCGAAACGTTGTCTCTGCTACGCTGTGGTGTCCCACAGGGTTCTGTCTTGGGTCCAATTTTATTTTTAATATATATTAATGATCTTTTCACTCATAAATTTCACGGCTCAATCACTTCATTCGCTGATGACACAGCCTTGGCGTATGTTGCTAAAGACGCTGAACAGTTACATTCTATGATGCAGAGCGATTTGAATGACTTAAGCTTGTGGTTTGGAGTAAATATGCTGGCATTGAACTCTGACAAAACAAAGTTTATCTGTTTCTCATTGTCTTCTTCATTTGATCTTCCTGATCTTCTTAGATATCATAGTTAAAATTGTTTATTCCAAGAGAGTGAGCACTGTAACTGTAGTATAGTCTCCAAAACCATCTCTATAAAGTATTTGGGCTTGACTGTAGATGAGCTTCTAACTTGGAATTTGCATATCAGGAAACTAAAAAGATTTTGCTTCCTTCTCCTAAGAAAGTTTTAATATATCAGAAATGTTTTCCCAAATAGAATTATTCGGAACATGTATTTTGAATTTGTACAGTCCAGGTTGAGTTATGGTATTTCTTGTTGGGCATCTACATATTTATCACATTTTATGCAAATTATCATATTGCAGAAGGCTTTATTCGGGTTATCTGTGGTGAAAGTAGACATGCTCACTCTTACCCCCTTTTCAGAGAATCATCTATATTGCCTCTGCGTCATTTATATGTATTCAAAGTTATTTCCATGTTCTTTAGGCTAAGTGGCGATCGAGGAGCAGATGTTGCTTATAATACAAGAGGTAATACTAGAGGGTTAATAATTTCACCCAGATCATATTGCAGTCTCTTTCAAAAGAGCTTCATTTTCTTGGGTCCTAAATTTTTCAATAGTCTGCCCGTCGAGATAAGAAATTCAAATAATCTTAAATCTTACAAATATAAATTACACCTATGGTTGATGGATCATTCTCCGGTTGAGATTAATGAGCTTTTTATCATTCTTAGATGAATCACCTTGACAGTCACTTGTTTCAATTCTTTCAGTATTTTATTAATGATTATTAGATTTCTCCACGGTGTGTGTGTGTGTGTGTGTGTGTGTGTGTGTGTGTGGTGTGTGTGTGTGTGTGTGTGTGTGTGGGATGAATTAAGATAAATAAATTTAATTAAGATAAGTATTTTCATTTGAGTTTATAGATAAGCATTTTCAGTTGAGTTCTGAATGTATTTCACTCCTGTTTGCAGACAAGATTTTTCTTAAGCAAACAGTATTGTATTTAATGATCTGCAATATCATTTGTATAATGGAATTTGTCATGTAAACGATATCATTGAATAAAAGTTGATTTGATTTGATAAAGTACTTTAAAACTTCAATCCAATTTAAGATATTTAGAATAGATGAATATGGCAATCGGCCAATGTGGAGTTTAATTGTAATTATTCAAATGATGATATTGATAAGTTATGTGAAAAAAATCGAATTCAGGCATGATAAATACAACTTACATGCTATCCTTTATGTGAGCTTTTTCGTCAGTTGCATGTTCCAGTTTCAAGCCCAGCACACCCACGGGTACATTCTCAGCATCCAGAGCTTGCTCAGTCACAATCCACACATAGCCTTCGTCGGTCATATTCAACAGACTGGCATCTCTGAATATCACTTCAGCGTCTGATTTACTGTAACACGAATTGCATGAAATGAGAATCGATAATTAGAATAATTTATAGAGAGCTATAAGGTGATTTTTATATTTAATTGTAATCAGAAATAGCTTATTTAAGAGAAAATATTATGAACAAATTATATTGAATTAAATTTCAGTGATATACAGGCTTATTTATGTGAGAAAGCATGCTCAATAACCTTGACAGAAAGAATTAAGAACGGTCACAGTTCAAACCTTATTCTTAATTTGAGTGAACATTTCAATTGAAGAAGGAATTGGGTCCAACTTCAATATGCATTATATATTTCTAATTCAAAAGTTGAGAAAAAATACACACAATAAGCTTCGGTTGACGTGTGAAGTTCTTTGAACCTTTGGATCGTTGAATCCGTTCCTTCAAAAACATAAACAAACATGAGAAAAAACGCATTTTAATACAAATGTTGCGAGTGTGACTTGCAACGAGCAAAAATCAAGATGGTTAAATTCAATTTCAATTAAACCAAAGTCCTGTCCTTAAGTTGAGTAGCCTACTGTTTAAAATAATCTTCTTTTTCTATTTTCCTCTTCATTTTTATTTCTACAGAAATAAACCGTCCTACCATAAACTCATCTACCATTTTACCTTTTCTTAATTAAACAGAGGTACTGAACAGACAAGTACTAAATAACTTGAATATAAATGTAGCATGAATACTAAATAAAATAATTCCTTGGGGATGTATGGTTAGTAATTTACCTTGCATACAGCAGATACACTCTTGCATGTGCACTCTTATACTCGGATAGTTGATCTGTGAAACTGACCAATCCAGGCTCGAATTCAATGACTGAGTCAATCTGAAAACGAACATATGATATATCTGTCAAATTTCAAGATTGAAAGATTGATAAATCTTTATTCAATAATACAATAATCAGCAGACATAATAAGAAATAAGGGCGACAATATTGATGAATTATAAAACTTAGTTGAACAGCCAGTAATGTGAATCACTTTAAGGAAGACAAGGGAAGCGGTTGTCCAGACAATAAGAGCGGTTGATGAATTCACAATTGGAAAAGTGCCATGCTCTCAGTTCTTCTGTTGGATAGGTGACTTATCAAAAATACATAGCAGATAAGATAGCAAACATGACTAACAGTTCTGAGCTTCAAAACCAATCTTCGGTGGTTAAGAACGAAACTGGATCTCCAGTTACAATATTATCTCAATATCCTTCTCTGCAACCAAATCTCAAAGAATATATTCTGATTTGAGTAATAGTCTCTAATCTGAACACATCTAATTACGTAGGGCTCATTATGTGCATCACCAGAGAAATAATCATAGCCAAATAGAAAATTGAGTAAAGCAAGTAGTGCTTTGAACTCACAGCAACTTTGATGTCGATGTCATCAGCCAAATTCTGAGAAGTGGTTTGGAAGCGCCCGAGCAAAGCTCTGCCATCGGTGTCTGAGCTATGGATGAAGATCACCTTCTTGTATCCGAAGTGCTTCAACAGATCCACCCACACATCCGCCTGATGTGAGTAAGGTGGCACAGTCCGCAGAAAAGAGACATGGATGTTCTAAAAATTAAAAAAATTAATTACCCTATTTTTAATATTGTTCTACTCAAATAATTTGAATAATATATGAAAATATTAATTTTATAATAATTGTAATTCAATAAAGTATAACATTTTGTTATCAACAACAGCAGCTTCTTACATGGTTTGTGAAATACTAGTATCAGGGCATAATGCACTAAATACTGTGGGGTATAAATCTAGACCTAATAATTCAATGTCCTGGACTACTTTTAAATAAACCTAGTATTTGTATATTTTATGTCCATGAAAGAATCTGAGATTGAAAATAATGCAAGTACTGTTTGTTGTATAGGTTGAATTATGGCACTACAGTAAGTTATACTATAAACTTGAGAAGAAATCAGATGATAATTGTATTTTGATAATCCAACATGGTTGAGCAGAGGATAAACTGAATTAAAAATGTATTTTTAATTTTATTTCAAACAGTTTACGTAATGCAGTGAAGGAATTAAAATTCTAAGTGACTGAGGAGATGATAAGTTATGTAAATTGTAAGAATTGAATTTAACTTTGTATGAATGAAGCTAGAATATAAATAGCAAATCAAAAGATTAGATGAAAAAAGTAATTTACCTTATCAGAGAATGCAGAGTCTCTTGAGGATATTCCTATGACAGGGATATGATAGAATCCACTCGTGTAGGAAACAGCAGCTGGTGACAGATCTCCAGTAAGAGGATGCGATACCACAACAGCGTATACCTGTTCATTAAATAGAAACATATTTATTTAGCCAATATTTATATTTGTGTAGGTTGTCTCCCAATCAATACAATTCCACTAATAATCAATGTGTAATAACATTACATCAATAGCATAAATAAATGAAGATTATTATAATCATGATGTATTAACTTATACCAAAGTCCTACAACTATTGTATTATTTAGTTAGCTCCAAATTCACAGTGGTTTGGAACCCATTTAAACTTTAGGCTCATCAAAATTTTATTTTCATCTATACCATTCTGATTACCGAACAATTACCGTCCTATTACCGATATACAGGGTGATTCTTAATTATGGTAAAATAATTTAATAAGTGATAGTAGAGGTAAAAATAAGAAAAAAGTTCTTATAAACATATATCCATAGATGCTTCATTAGCGAGCTATACAGAGTGAAAGATTTCGCCCGGAATTCAGTTCCTCTGGAGAAATACACCGATGCTGGATTGTTTGGGGACTAGTTTTTGAGAAACTTATGGTGGATTCATATGGAAAATATCTTAAAAATTGAATAAAACTAGTCTGGAAGCTGCAGTGTGAGTAGTTTTTGAGAAATAAGTTGAAATATGCAAAAAATCGAAGTAGAAAAACACAGACTTCTACGTTTGATGCCCAATAACTTTCTTTAATGACCAGTAAACAAATAATTTTTCGCAATAAAAATTGAAGAGAATTTAATTCTGAAAAGAATTATGTAAGCTGTGTTAACTAAATTTAAATGAAAGCTATAAAATGTATTTTTATGTAGTACATTACACCACAAAAATTTCTGTTTCATGAGGAGAAAACTAATAACTCATAGGTTGTAGCTGATTGCAAATAAAATATTCGTTTTTTTTAAAGTTTTATTTTTATATGAAATTAACATATCTAAATGACATTAAACTTATACCAAAAGACTAAAGACGATGTTCAAAGTGACCTCCGTTGTTCTTAATGCATATGTTCAGACGTCTTCTCGGACCCGTTAAAATATTTCTTTATCATTTCCATTCCGTTCAAAATCCTTAATCAGAGTTCTTCAATGGTATCAATCGGAGTATTGTATACTAAGGTTTTCAAGTGTCCCCAAGATAAAAATCCAAAGGATTTAAGTGTGGTGACCTAGCTGGCCATGGTACTTCCAAACAAGTCTGTGTTTTTCTACTTAGATTTTTTGCATATTTCAACTTTTTTCTCAAAAACTACTTACACTACAGCTTCCAGACTAGTTTTATTCAATTTTTCGGATATTTTTCCATATGAATCCACCATAAGTTTTTCAAAAACTAGTCCCCAAACAATCCAGCATCGGTGTATTTCACCAGAAGAACTGAATTCCGGGCGAAATCTTTCACTCTGTATAGCTCGCTAATGAAGCGTTTATGGATATATGTTTATGGGAGCTTTTTTCTTATTTTTACCTCCACTATCAAGTATTACATTATTTTACCATAATTAAGAATCACCCTGTATAAACTTGGGGCTCAAGTCGCATCATACCACAAAGTTGAAAGACAGTAGTAAACTAGAAATAGTAAAAATAATAACTCTCAGCCACTTGAATACCGTACTGCATAATAATTATAAATGGAACAATATAATGAATAATATAGAAATAGAGACTCGAGTAATCCGTAAAGTGAACGTACCCTGTGAGCAATCAGATATTTGCAGACACTCAACGCCGTTCTTATGGGATTTGCATCCATCTGAATTGCAGTGGCATAGTATGTGGTTCCTCTGGGCACATAATGGCTGTCGAAGTTCACATGCTGAAACAACATAAACTAACATTAGATCACTATGAAAAAAACGATTGTTATCAAATACGAAATAGTAAAGTTGTTCATACAATTACTCCAAGATCCAATATTTTATATTGCCCTACTTATATAGTTTAATTATTAGTACAAAAGTTGAGTTTCAATACTGAGGAAATCATTGTCAGGTTTATTGATTTTTTTTATAAAATAATCTGAATATAAGTATTGTGTATTGAAACACTAATTTTGTAGAAATGAAAATATCAAATCTAAAAGAAAGAGATCATATCTGCTTACTATTTCACTAGAGAGCATTTAGTGTTAAATTCACTTCTAGATTGATATAATGAATCCTACTTGATTTCAATTTAAATAATTTCATCATCAATTTCTATAGACATCAAAGGATAATTTAAAAAATGGATATTTTTTTAAATACAGTAGTATGTGTTACGATTCTCCATTGTTGATGAATGGCCTTACGGTTCGCAATAAATAATCATTCTAACAGGTATAATAATGCCTATTTCTTGGTAATTATTTCGTTATTGAACTAGGATTTCTGATAATAATTATAATAAAGTGAAGATGCCGTTGTATTATTATTTGTCTCTAATAATAGTTTTTACAGGTAATTTATTCAATAAAATACAGCTGTTCTGCTGCACTGGAAAAATAATAAATTGGTACTTGTTTTTTGTTTAATAAACAGGCTAATTAATTTTCCCTATAAAAAATAAAGAGAAAATAATAAGAATCATTGAAATAGAGATAATCATACATTTTCCAATGCAATAGTAAAAAGTTTATCAATAAGGTTTTTCATAATATATAGTTAATCATAATATTAGTAAAAAGTCAATTGATAAAATATTGTATTCTACTCACAGCGATGGTTTCCTGGAAGTGAAATTCGCTGACATTGTTACTGAGGACGCCGCCGATGTTGAAGTAGGTCGGGTTTTTCGAGGCTGCCGTCACAAATACCAACGAGCTGAGCAATACGCTGCTAGTTGTGACCAATGCCACATTGGTCCACCCCATCTTTCCGCCTTGATAAGGATTAACCTGCCGTTTCCAGCATATTAATTAGTTGAAAATCAAGTTTAGTTTTATTCAAATAAGTTCAATTAATTTAGAGAACACATTCATTAGTAAAAATAATTCATCATAAGTTTAATAATGCATGCTTCAAGCTGAGTTAGTTTAAATTTGTAATTTTTCAAAGTAGCTAAAATAGAAAAGTACTGAAACTTGAATGGCCAAATTATTATTTGGCAATAATTATTTTCACAGAAAATATAAAAATATCACTATTAATAGCGTTCACATCATATCTCTTTTTCTGGCAATAGCGTTTAAAATTAACTCATGATTGTTAATATTTAATTAATTTATAATTATAAAGCTCAAGAAAAATGGTGCAACAAAGACATACAATAAAGATTCAGCCTCAAATCTATTAATCAGATAACTAATAATTTATTTGTTGTATTCGCTATGATTATTTTGAATAATTTCATGGATATTTTAGAATATTCATGTCTCACAAATAACTATGTAAGTTTCATTACGTTTCCTGCTTCAAAAATGTTTATATCAACTACTTTCAACACTCAAATATAAAATTATAAAAACCTGAAAATTTCTGAATCAAGTTCATCTAGGTCACTCTCTCATCATTTTTAATAGTTTCAATTGATAAGTAGGCCTAACTCGTGCCACTGTGTCAGTAAATGTAAGAAAAAAAGTATTTTGCAAGCTTCTATAATACGACTAACACTTCTTCACTCTTATAATATTGAAAAAATGTATTAGTGAATACTTTTGTATCCCTTCTGTAGCATATTCTATTTTTTCGTGTGTTATTTTGAAAAAAAAACTTGAGTCTGGAGTCGATTCGAAAATCCTTCAACAGGGTATTTTGATGATTAAGACTACAACACAATAAACGATTAATCGATTTTTCAATCAATAATTTCTGATCTCAAGAATTCTTATCTATTGAATCCAGCTATTTCAGATAAATTCCAAGACAATAAATGTGAAACCCATCCTGATTCCAGCTATAGTTACTGTAAACCTAGCAATGAAGCAAAATGAGCGTATTATATAATTTATGCTAATTCTATTTGAGTTATGAGATGATAAATGTTGATGGAAAACATAAACAAATAAGGCGATAAATTACCTTCAGAATTTGTGTGACTGGTCCATGACTCCATCTTGGGAAGGGCGGATGGGGTTGCCATGGTAACGGACATCCCGACTGCTATTGATCTCTGACGCTCCTCGCTCCTGTCTCATCCAACAAATCTCTCAGACAATGCCAGTCATATACATTTCAGCAATTCCGCTCTCAAGTACCACACATGATGACGATACACGAATTTGATGTAGATTCAAATGATTCATTGTACTCCTGCCATAAGAGTACAATGGCTCTAATGGATTTGAACAATTTATTATGATTAGGAACATTATAGAGTACAATAATATTGTACTAAGTTATATTCAAACAAAATCTAGGAGTATAATGACAAAGGTATGATTTGAGAAATTCTAATTTGAACCATTACCGGATAATAAAATTGTATATTATGAAGATAGAATAATGTAAATAAGGAGTAATTTGTAGTATTTTTTACAAAAGACCAGTATATAGTAGGCTATTGGAACTATCCAGGAGAATAATGTAAATAAGGAGTAATTTTATTGAGATTTGTAGTATTTATAAAACACAACTAGAGAGTATTGGAACTATTCAGAGAAATTTTTTTAAAGCCAAGTAGCTTCTACAAAGAAAACGATTTGGCAGATCACATACATTTATAAACCGTTCTTATACAAGCACGCTTTGGGAAGCAATCATAATCACTAAACTAGATTCTATAATCGTTGTGATTGCTTCTTGTTATTGATTGATAGTCAACGAGAGCAAAAATAAAAAAAAGTGCTAATGAAAAATTAAGTAAAAATAATAGTCTATGTTTATAAATTTTTATGATCTTCAAGCAGAGATTATCATAAAAATCTTCCAGCTCCCTGCTCTCATTCCGCGTTTGTGTGTTGGAAGCTTTAATGAGGTTCAAGTATTTCTAGCAATACTGCTGACAAATTTTTAATACTTAAACATTCTCTAGGATAATAATTATTAACAACACATAAATTACTGAATAAAATATCAAGTGGACCTATGGTAGGCAATCAGCAAAAATCTATGATGAATTGAATTATTGTTAATGAATACTACAAAGTATAATGTAGCCTTTTTTGTTATCCGAAACGAATATGAGTAACTCATCTCAAAAAACAATAAGGCGTGCCATAATTTCATAATCTCAATTTCATGAGTACTGTTATAGTGATAGTTACTTTATGAAAAGAATTGGACAGAAATTTTGCGATTTCTAGGGCTGACTATTGAAATATCAATTTTACTAATATAGGAAATACTAGTATAATTTACAGCTATTCAAGTATGCCTATACAACAGCCACGTGCATTTTATCCCGTAATATATATGTAACCAAAGAGAAAATATAGCATAACATCGCTTATATATAGCTATAATAGCATAAGCTATCTTTTCTCTATAGTATAAATGTTCAATGGGTTCCAATCATGCAAATAAGGTTCATTGATGATTTAATAAAAATTTAGACATCGTATTCAACATCTTGTTTATTACAAATACAACAATCATGTGTAATGATTTATACAAAAATATTCTGTGTAGCAAATAGAGCTTAATATTGGTATTTGTAAATTTTGTTATTTTAAATTGATAACAATTCTTTACCATCCTTATTTCTTATAATATGGTTACTATTACTCTCTACAAAATACTAATGTATGAAAACATGTTTGATTCAATCTGTTAAAGAAGCAATACAAGAGATCTGAAAAGTTTAGTACTGAGGTTATGATCTTTAGTAGCTTTAGTTTATAAAAAAAAGAAATACGTTCATAAAATTTCTGAGGATTTCGAGATGTTGATGTATCTTCTACAATATTATTAACAAATAATTAACTTAAACAATAGTATAACAAAATATAATTGGTTTTGGAATGTGAAATTCCAAACAAACATGTTTGAACATTAATACCTGCTAATCTTATAACGAAATTATTGTACAGATGGACTCTGTACTACAACCCTAGACTACAAATATTTCAACACCTTAATATAAATAAATACATGAAAAAGCTATAGATTCCACCGTTTAAAACTATACAAAATTATAAGAAATCCGCATATTTCAGTCATAATATTACAACAATCAATAGCACAATAATATCACAAACATGAATGGCAAAAATTGCATGTGAGACCATGGACAGCTACTCAACCATTTGTAAAAATGCATCAACTATTGAACCACTAGTCAGAGGAATTGGATCGAAATTCTTTAGATCAAGTTTTCTAATAGAATTACTTTCAAAAGTGGATGTGAGCTCAAGTATGAGTGTCAATAATTTCATTTACGATAAAAAAATTACCTATATAGATGTAATGAAAACTGAATTTCTAGCACAAATTTGTGAAGCACACGCCTGTTTATCGCAGGACATCATCTGGAATAATTACGGTGCAGCAGGAAACAGTGGCAAGAGCACAGGATGAAGGAGCTTGGTCTGCAGTATTAGGAGTTGGGAGCGCGTGCAAAAGAAGTGTAGTATCATCCACTAAGACCAAGTCATCTTCAAAACACTTATTTTTAAATGTAACTCATTCTGATAACAATTTTATCTTTTTTCTCTATTTACTAACTTAATAAACTGGAATTATTTTGAATGACATAATGACTTAGAAAAAGCATGAAGTTGATAAGCTAGAAATTATTTCCATCAATGACATAAAGACTCAATATTGTCATCAACTCAGCTCAATCAACTCAATTTTGTCAGCTGGAAAATATTTTTATAAACGACTAAACTTATTCAGTCATGTACAATTATTACACTTATGTGAGAAGGCATATGCCCAAAACTATCCCTTCTCAAATTTATAATACAGTCCAAATCAAAATGTAGGTTAAGCTATTATCACTTATTAGAATAACAATTATTCACACTTCAAAAAAGAAACAAAATACAATTAAAAATCTATATAATGAAGAGCTAAATCTCATAAAATGGTAATCGATTAATTTAGTTCACATATATACATGCATTTGAGTTGGTTTGAAAAATAAAAAAAATTCATATATTTTAGAGGTCTTAGTAAAGTACTACCATATTGATATTTTGATATTCCACTGCTGGCTACAGCAATAGCAAAAGCAACAGAATACCATAGATAAGCTCATTATTTATTAAAATTGTCATCTCTTTTTATTTGCCTGTTAAATTTCAGTGCTGCTATGCAGACACTGTGACGGTGACAATGCTGCCACTGCTATTCTGGCTGTCACCGATCTGGTTGGTACCGCACGCACTGGTAAGGCAGATGTAGGCCTACCGCTTGCCACTCTATCATCTGCTGATGGAACTGAGCAGGCCTAGTGGCTGTTGTTGTGGATGCTCCACTTTTTCTACATGTTCTTCCAACTGCTGAAGCAGCAAATGTTGCAGGAGATAGTTTTGATGACATTTTAGCAATCGTGGATGAATGAGGCAATGACTGAGCTATGGTATTTCTGATGCGTGCCCCTGTTGATGGTGCTGAAGATGACTTGGTCTTAGTGGATGAAGCTCCACTTCCTTTGCACGCACTCCCAACTTCTAATACAGCAGACCAAGCTCCTTCATCCTGGCCTCTTGCCACTGTTTCCTGCTGCACCATAATTAATCCAGATGATGTCCTGCGATAAACAGGCGCCTGCTTCACAAATTTGTGCTAGAAATTCAGTTCTCATTACATCTATCTTGGACAGGAAATTCCATTAAGTTCCTCATTAAACGATCGTTTCACTTCTTCTAGGCATTCACTGCACATAAAGTGTCCGCACTTCTGTAATACCATAATGATATTTCCCAGATGGCTACAGCAATAGCAAAAGCATACCATAGATAATTCCCTTTAAAAAAATTGTCATCTCTTCTTATTTAAATTGTTTAATTTCAGTGCTGCTACGCAGACACTGCGCTGCTGCCTCTGCTATTCTGGCTGTCACAGATCTGGTTGGTACCGCACGCACTGGTAAGGCAGATGTAAGCCTACTGCTTGCCACTCTATCATCTGCTGATGGAACTAAAGTAGGCCTAGTGGTTGTTATAGTGGATGCTTCACTTTTTCTTCTTGCTAATGGAAATGAGCAGGCCTAGTGGCTGTTGTTGTGGATGCTTCACTTTTTCTACATGTTCTTCCAACTGCTGCAGCAGCACATGTTGCTGGAGATAGTTTTGATGACATTTTATCAATCATGGATGAATAAGGCAATGACTGAGCTATGGTATTTCTGATGTGTGCCGCTGTTGATGGTGCTGAAGATGACTTGGCTTAGTGGATGAAGCACCAATTCCTTTGCACGCACTCCCAACTGCTGAGGAGCTAAAGATGACTTAGTTTTTATTGATGGAGCTCCATTCCTACTCCATCCGTTCCCAAATGTTGATGGTTTTGAAGATGACTTGGTCAAAGTGGATGAAGCACCACTTTCTTTGCACGCACTTCCAAATTCTAATGCTGCAGACCAAGCTCCTTCATCCTGGGCTCTTGCCACTGTTTCCTGCTGCACCATAAATATTCCAGTTGATGTCCTGCGATAAACAGGCGCCTGCTTCACAAATTTGTGCTAGAAATTCAGTTCTCATTACATCTATCTTGGACAGGAAATTCCATTAAGTTCCTCATTAAACGATCGGTTCACTACTTCTAGGCATTCACTGCACATAAATTGTCCGCACTTCTGTAATACCATATTGATATTTCCCTGCTGGCAACAGCAACAGCAAAAGCAAAAGAATACCATAGATAATTTCCTTTATAAAAATTGTCATCTCTTCTTATTTACCTGTTTAATTTCAGTGCTGCTAAGCAGACACTGCGCTGCTGCCTCTGCTATTCTGGCTGTCACAGATCTGGTTGGTACCGCACGCACTGGTAAGCCTACCGCTTGCCAGTCTATCATCTGCTGATGGAACTGAAGTGGGCCTGGTGGTTGTTGTAATGGATGCTTCACTTTTTCTACTTGCTGATGGAACTGAAGTTGGCCTAGTGGCTGTTGTTGTGGATGCTCCACTTTTTCTACATGTTCTTCCAACTGCTGAAGCAGCACATGTCGCTGGAGATAGTTTTGATGACGTTTTAGCAATTGTGGATGAATAAGGCAATGACTCTGCTATGGTATTTCTGATGCGTGCCCCTGTTGATGGTGCTGAAGATGACTAGGTCTTAGTGGATGAAGCTCCACTTCCTTTGCATGCGCTCCCAACTGCTGAAGGAGCTGAAGATGACTTAGTTTTAAATTATGGAGCTCCATTCTCACTCCATCCGTTCCCAACTGTTGATGGTTTTGAAGATTACTTGGTCTTTGTGAATGAAGCTCCACTTCCTTTGCACGCACTCCCAACTTCTAATACAGCAGACCAAGCTCCTTCATCTTGGCCTCTTGCCACTGTTTCCTGCTGCACCATAATTAATCCAGATTATGTCCTGCGATAAACAGGTGCCTGCTTCACAAATTTGTGCTAGAAATTCAGTTCTCATTACATCTATCTTGGACAGGAAATTCCATTAAGTTCCTCATTAAACGATCGTTTCACTTCTAGGCATTCACTGCACATAAATTGTCCGCACTTCTGTAATATCATATTGATATTTCCCTGCTGGCTACAGCAACAGCAAAAGCAACAGAATACCATAGATAATTTCCTTTATAAAAATTGTCATCTCTTCTTATTTACCTGTTTAATTTCAGTGCTGCTACGCAGACACTGCGCTGCTGCCTCTGCTATTCTGGCTGTCACAGATCTGGTTGGTACCGCACGCACTGGTAAGGCAGATGTTAGCCTACCGCTTGCCAGTCTATCATCTGCTGATGGAACTGAAGTAAGCCTGGTGGTTGTTGTAGTGGATGCTTCACTTTTTCTACTTGCTGATGGAACTGAAGTTGGCCTAGTGGCTGCTGTTGTGGATGCTCCACTTTTTCTACATGTTCTTCCAACTGCTGAAGCAGCACATGTCGCTGGAGATAGTTTTGATGATATTTTAGCAATTGTGGATGAATAAGGCAATGACTCTGCTATGGTATTTCTGATGCGTGCCCCTGTTGATGGTACAGAAGATGACCTGGTCTTTGTGGATGAAGCTCCACTTCCTTTGCACGCGCTCCCAACTGGTGAAGGAGCTGAAGATGACTTAGTTTTAAATGATGGAGCTCCATTCCTACTCCATACGTTCCCAACTGTTGATGGTTTTGAAGATTACTTGGTGTTGGTGGATGAAGCTCTACTTCCTTTGCACATGCTCCCAACTTCTAATGCTGCAGACCAAACTCCTTCATCCTGGGCTCTTGCCACTATTTCCTGCTGCACCGTAATTATTCCAGATGATGTCCTGCGATAAACAGGCACGTGCTTCACAAATATGTGCTAGAAATTCAAATTTCATTACATCCATGTTGGACGGGAAATTGCATCAAGTTCCTCATTAAACGACCGTTTCACTTCTTCTAGGCATTCATTGCACATCAAGTGTCCCCAATTCTGTACTACCATATTGATATTCCACTGATGGCTACAGCAATAGCAAAAGCAACAGAATACCATAGATAATCCCCTTTATTGAAATTGTCATCTCTTCTTATTTGCCTGTTTAATTTCAGTGCTGCTATGCTGACACTGCGCAGGTGACAATGCTGCCTCTGCTATTCTGGCTGTCACCAATCTGGTTGGTACCGCATGCACTGGTAAGGCAGATGTAGGCGTACCGCTTGCGACTCTATCATCTGCTGATGGAACTGAAGTGGGCCTAGTGGTTGTTGTAGTGGATGCTTCACTTTTTCTATTTGCTTTTGGAACTGAAGTAGGCCTAGAGGTTGTTGTTGTGAATGCTTCACTTTTCCTACTTGTTCTTCCAACTGCTGCAGCAGCACATGTTGCTGGAGATAGTTTTGATGACATTTTAGCAATCATGGATGAATAAGGCAATGACTGAGCTATGGTATTTCTGATGTGTGCCGCTGTTGATGGTGCTGAAGATGACTTGGCTTAGTGGATGAAGCACCAATTCCTTTGCATGCACTCCCAACTGCTGAGGAGCTAAAGATGACTTAGTTTTTATTGATGGAGCTCCATTCCTACTCCATCCGTTCCCAAATGTTGATGGTTTTGAAGATGACTTGGTCAAAGTGGATGAAGCACCACTTTCTTTGCACGCACTTCCAAATTCTAATGCTGCAGACCAAGCTCCTTCATCCTGGGCTCTTGCTACTATTTCCTGCTGCACCATAATTATTCCAGATGATGTCCTGTGATAAACAGGCGCCTGCTTCACAAATTTGTGCTAGAAATTCAGTTCTCATTACATCTATCTTGGACAGGAAATTCCATTAAGTTCCTCATTAAACCATCGTTTCTTTTCTTCTAGGCATTCATTGCACATTAAGTGTCCGCACTTCTGTACTACCATATTGATATTCCGCTGCTGGCTACAGCAATAGCAAAAGCAACAGAATACCATAGATAAGCTCCTTTATTAAAATTGTCATCTCTTCTTATTTGCCTGTTTAATTCCAGTGCTGCTATGTAGACACTGCTACGTAGACAATGCGCTGGTGACAATGCTGCCTCTGCTATTCTGGCTGTCACTGATCTACTTGGTACTGCACGCACTGGTAAGGCAGATGTAGGCCTACCGCTTGCCACTCTATCATCTGCTGATGGAACTGAAGTAGGCCTAGTGGTTGTTGTTGTGAATGCTCCACTTTTTCTACATGTTCTTCCAACTGCTGAAGCAGCACATGTCGCTGGAGATAGTTTTGATGACATTTTAGCAATCATGGTTGAATGAGGCAATGACTGTGCTATGGTATTTCTGATGCGTGCCCCTGTTGATGGTGCTGAAGATGACTTGGTCTTAGTGGATGAAGCTCCACTTCCTTTGCATGCGCTCCCAACTGCTGAAGAAGCTGAAGATGACTTAGTTTCAAATGATGGAGCTCCATTCCTACTCCATCCGTTCCCAACTGTTGATGGTTTTGAAGATGATTTGGTCTTAGTGTATGAAGCTCCTCTTCCTTTGAACGCGCTCCAAACTTCTACTGTTGCAGACCAAGCTCCTTCATTCTGGGCTCTTGCCACTATTTCCTGCTGCATCATAATTATTCCAGATGATGTCCTGTGATAAACAGGCGCCTGCTTCACTAATTTGTGCTAGAAATTCAGTTTCCATTACACCTACCTTGGACAGGAAATTCTATTAAGTTCCTCATTAAACCATCATTTCTTTTCTTCTAGGCATTCATTGCACATTAAGTGTCCGCACTTGTACTACCATATTGATATTCCGCTGCTGGCTACAGCGATAGCAAAATCAACAGAATACCATAGAAAAGCCCCTATATAAAAATTGTCGTCTCTTCTTATTTGCCTGTTTAAATTCAGTGCTGCTATGCAGACACTGTGCAGGTGACAATGCTGCCTTTGCTATTCTGGCTGTCACCGATCTGGTTGGTACCACATGCACTGGTAAGGCAGATGTAGGCTTACCGTTTGCCACTCTATCATCTGCTGATGGAACTGAAGTAGGCCTAGTGGCCGTTATGGAAACGGGTTGCACACTCTTATAATATAAATATATAAATCAATTATTGATGAATGAAAGATCGAATCTTTGAAGAAATATATGAATGCCATTCAAACATTTAGTCTATGCCATTCAATTCTAGACCTCTGCTCATTATTTCACTTTTGGGTTGACATTTGACTGGCAATCTTGAAAGAAGCTCATCTATGTAGATTATCCCAGCAATCATAATTCTATTCTCCTTTCCTATCAAATGTGTTGTTACTTTTTCCAGATCTTTGGTTGCAGTTGTTTAATTTGGTTTGAAAGTTGGGAATTTTATTCATAAACTAAAACGTTACTGATATAATTTGAAATGGCATTCAATGCTTACAATCCCCTAATCATGAATCTGTCTTGATGAGTGCCTAACTACAAATATTTCAAAACCTTAATATAAATAAATACATGAAAAAGCTAAAGATTCCACTGTTCAAAACTACACATAATTATAAGAAATCCGCATATTTCAGTCATAATATTACAACAATCAATAGCACAATAATATCACAAACATGAATGACAAAAATTGCATGTGAGACCATGGACAGCTACTCAACCATTTGTAAAAATGCATTACTATTGAACCACTAGTCAGAGGAATTGGAACGAATTTCTTTAGAGCAAGTTTTCTAATAGAATTACTTTCAAAAGTGGATGTGAGCTCAAGTATAAGTGTCAATAATTACATTTAAGATAAAAACATTACCTATATAGATGTTATGAAAACTGAATTTCTAGCACAAATTTGTGAAGCACACGCCTGTTTATCGCAGGACATCATCTGGAATAATTACGGTGCAGCAGGAAACAGTGGCAAGAGCCCAGGATGAAGGATCTGCAGCATTAGAAGTTGGGAGCGAATGCAAAGGAAGTGGAGCTTCATCCACTAAGACCAAGTCATCTTCAGCACCATCAACAGGGGCACGCATCAGAAACACCATAGTACAGTCATTGCCTTATTCATCCACAATTGCTAAAATGTCATCAAAACTATCTCCAGCGACATGTGCTGCTTCAGCAGTTGGAAGGACATGTGGAAAAAGTGGAGCATCCACAACAACAGCCACTGGGCCTACTTCAGTTCCATTAGCAAGTAGAAAAAGTGGAGCATCCACAACAACAACCACTAGGCCCACTTCAGTTACATCAGCAGATGATAGAGTGGCAAGCGGTAGGCCCACATCTGCCTTACCAGTGCGTGCGGTACCAAACAGATCAGTGACAGCCAGAATAGGAGAGGCAGCATTATCACTGGCACAGTGTCTGCATAGCAGCACTGAAATTGAACAGGCAAATAAGAAGACACGACAATTTTTATAAAGGAGCTTATCTATGGTACTCTGTTGATTTTGCTATCGCTGTAGCCAGCAGCGGAATTTCAATATGGTATTAAAGAAGTGCAGACACTTAATGGAGTTTCCTGTCTATGATGATGTAATGAAAACTGAATTTCTAGCACAAATTTGTTAGGCACATGCCTTTTTATTGCAGGACATCATCCGGAATAATTATGGTGCAGCAGGGAACAGTGGCAAGAGCCCAGGATGAAGGAGGTGGTCTGCAGCATTAGAAGTTGAGAGCTTGAGAAAAAAGAGTGGAGCTTCATCCACTAAGACCAAGTCATCTTCAAAACCATCAACAGGGGCACGCATCAGAAATACCATAGCACAGTCATTGCCTTATTCATCCACGATTGCTAAAATGTCATCAAAACTATCTCCAGCGACATGTGCTGCTTCAGCAGTTGGAAGAACATGTAGAAAAAGTGGAGCATCCACAACAACAGCCACTAGGCCTACTTCAGTTCCATCAGCAGATGATAGAGTGGCAAGCGGTAGGCCTACATCTGCCTTACCAGTGCGTGCGGTACCAACCAGATCGGTGACAGCCAGAATAGCAGAGGCAGCATTGTCACCGTCACAGTGTCTGCATAGCAGCACTGAAATCAAACAGGCAAATAAGAAGAGATGACAATTTTAATAAAGGAGATTATCTATGGAATTCTGTTTCTTTTACTATTGCTGTAGCCAGCAGTGGAATATCAATATGGTAGTACTGAAGTGCTGACACTTAATGTGCAATGAATGCCTAGAAGTGAAACGATCGTTTAATGAGGAACTTGATGGAATTTCCTGTCCAAGATGTACTAAGACCACTAAAATATATGAATTTTTAAAATAACTCAAATGCATGTATATATGTGAACTAAATTAATCAATTATCACTTTATGAGATTTAGTTCTTCGGTATATCTATTTTTAATTGTAATTTGTTCCTTTTTTGAAGTGTGAATTGTTATTTTAATAAGTGATAATAGCTTAACCTACATTTTGATTTGGACTGTATTATTAATTTGAGAAGGGACAGTTTTGGGCACATGCCTTCTCACATAAGTGTAATAATTTTACATGACTGAATAAGTTTTGTCATTTATAAAAATATTTTCCAGCTGACAAAATTGAGTTGATTGAGCTGAGTTGATGACAATATTGAGTCATTATGTCATCGATGAAAATAATTTCTAGCTTATCAACTTCATGCTATTTTTAAGTCATTATGTCATTCAAAATAATTCCAGTTTATTAAGTTAGTAAATAGTGGAAAAGATAAAATTGTTATCAGAATGAGTTACATTTAAAAATAAGTGTTCATTTATAATCTCAATGTCATCAATATCTTTAGAATATGTTACTTTAATAACATATTACATAACTTTATATATTAATAAAGAATTAGGCACTCATATAGACAGATTTATGAATAGGGGAATGTAAGCATTGAATGCCATTTCAAATCATTTCAGCAACGTTTCAGTTTATGAATAAAATTCCCAACTTTCAAACCAAATTTAACAACTGCAACCAAAGATCTGGAAAAAGTAACAACACATTTGATAGGAAAGGAGAATAGAATTATGATTGCTGGGATAATCTACATAGATGAGCTTCTTTCAAGATTGCCAGTCAAATGTCAACCCAAAAGTGAAATAATGAGTAGAGGTCTACAATTGAATGGCATAGACTAAGTGCTTGAATGGCATTCATATATTTCTTCAAACATTCGATCAATTCCATTCATCAATTATAAGAGTGTGCAACCCGTTTCTATAACCTCATAATAATAATCACCTTTATTCCATAAATAGTAATGTATTAATAATCAATCAATTGCCATAATTCACATGTAACGAGTATAAATCCTGCTTTCCCAACCACAAGTACTTTAATAATAGATATTACAAAACCCCCAAGTAGTATAAATAAGCGTAAAAATAGGTTACATTATTTCACAATCACCCAACTGGATATTGTGAGCAGATTTACAGTTTACTAGTGAGAGGATGTTCGTAGACGTTATTCAACGTGACGGCTCCATTGAAAGCTGCGTGCAATACGTCATCCATTGTCTCGACAAAAACAAATTCCATAGCATCCTGAAATATCAAACATATCATATGTCAAAACACAAAACGTTTATGAGCTCTTTAAGGCTGTGCAAAGGCTAAAAATAAACTTTCTACTGGTGATATTTTTCGAAGTTTTTCGATTTGTATATCATCAAGCTATCAAAATAAAAACTTTTTCTCAGGAAAAGATTTTTTCCGATCATTACTTTTTGAGATATAGTTTAAATTTTCGGGACAGAACATTTCAAATACGGTAAGAGATAAATCCATGAGATTGAGAGGATTGATTCTTCATGGTATTGTTGATCTAGTAAAACACAAATTTATGGAAAAATCAATTTTCGATAAAGTTATCCAATTTACTAAAAATGACCAAAAATATTTTTTTGTTGAGTTAGTTTTGGTAATTTTTGGTAAATTGAATAACTTTATTGAAAATGGATATTTTCAGAAAATTTTTTTTTACTAGATCAACAATACCATGAAGAATCAATCATCTAAATCTCATGGATTTATCTATAACCGAATTTGAAATGTTCCGTCCCAAAAATTTAAACTTTAGGCGCTCTTATCTCAAAAAGTAATGATCGAAAAAAAATGTTTTCCTGAGAAAACTTTTTTATTTTGATAGCTTGATGATATACAAATCGAAAAACTTTGAAAAATATCACCAATAGAAAGTTTACTTTTAGCCTTTGCACAGCCTTAATGCTTCATTGGTATAATTTTTTCACATATGTCAGCATCATTAATTTGGAATGACAATTTCAAGACTTGAAATTATTTGCTTGCATTTTTAGTATTATTAGTTTTCTTGTCTCATTTAGTTCCATATTAAGGAAAATCTAGCATAAAAGACCAACCAATTAAATTTGTAGTCTTCATTATTTGTCTTGAAGACAAATTAATTCTCCAAGAAGACATATCCTAGCTTAATCAGGATTTAAATTGAGACAGGGACGAACAACCTATAAAATTAATCAGGTTCATGTGTAGAGACAACCTATAAACATATGGAAGAATTAGGAATGCATTTGGATTTTCCTCAATAAAACTAATTTTGATTATTCATAAACTCAAGTTCTTCATTACTAAATAATGATGATGTATTAAATATATGATGATAAACTGATTAAATATGATTTTTTGTTTCTTGCCCGGCCTTAGCCCAATCAGATTTACTTCGTTCAATTTGGGACAAACGAAGGCACATTCCTATTACTAATATTTTTACATTTCTGATGGGTTGCACAAAACAAGATAGATTCTAATCTGTGATCAGAACAATGTCAAGTGAGTATGATCAAAGTCGGATAAAAGTGATGTTATGCACAATATAGCATTTCCATTTTAAAGTAATAAGTTCTGTACGGATAAATAAATAGATTCAATATAAACAACACAACTTTAGATCAATAACGTAATTGATAACTTACCTTCACCTCGTTGGGAGTTTCCGACACATCTTTCTGGTTCAATTTGGGGAGTATCACCGTTTTGAAGCCTTGTTCGTAAGCTGCCAATACTTTCTGTTTAATGCCTCCAACCTGTGAAAATGAATAAGGTTGTATATCATCATTGCAAAATGCAAATTAGAATTGATTTTGACTGAATGAATGAATGCCAAATGACCTGACTGGCTCAGGTCTAGTGTGAGAATTTTCAGGTCGCGAATAATCAATTTCAGAGCATCTGACATGACTTAACGATTGCTTCAAGGCAGCCGTGATCGAAGGTTCAACATATCCATCCGAAACACGGGAGTGGCTGAGAAAAATTTCTAGCCTTGCCGAGATTCGAATCTGAGGCTTCTGGTGCAGAGTCCAGCGTCCAAACCACTCGACTACAACTAGTCGAGTTGTTGAGTTTTACAAGTTTTTAACTGTTTGCATACAGGAATATTCAACTTAATAGTAGATTAAGTAGTTTAGTAGTTCAATTAAGATTCAAATATCAGATATTCAATAGATATCATAATTTAATGGCATATTCAAATTAATAACAGATCACAAATTCATTATGAATTCATTTAAAATCAAATGCGCATACTGTAAACAAATAAAATAGAATCGTTAGATCGTTACAAATCTTTGTTTGATTAAAATTTTGTTAGATATTCAATTTAAAAGTTTGTGTATATAGGTGATTCTGACGTAAGACCAAACGAACATTGATTCAGAGCAGAAATCTTGGAGCCTAAAACACATAGGGACGACCCGACACATAAGAAGCATGAGGAAATACGTCTCTCAGCTCTGACGGCTACAAACCTATTAAACTGGGTAAACTATTTTATCTATTGTTTTTGAGTTGGAATTTCTTTGAGCGTGTGTATGAATGTGTTTCTGTTTACTAAAGTTTAGTCATTTTATTTACTTAGTATTGATGAAATTTGAGGTGTATTCTTATTTCTATTCTGTTTATAACATTTATACTCTGTTCTGAATGAGTTAATTTTTTCATTAGTTTTAATAAAATTGTAATGTTAATATCCAATGGGACTTGCAAGACCTGGTATTGTAATTTGTAATAAATAATCAATAACTGCTTTTTTATTTTAATAATATCCGTTGAGAACAAGCATTTGCTGGTTTGGTCAAACCCGAGCCTTAGATGACATCATTCTACAACTGTTGAATTTGATATACATGCATCCAACGGTGATTTAAAATATACTGATGCATAGATTAGTATTTTATTGGTTCATCTAGTTGATTTAGGTTAATTGTAAGACAGGACTTCTTCTAACTTCGACGTTTAATGTAAAATATCACTGACTATTTTCTAGTTTTATTTTCATAATCCTTGTTACTTGATACTAATCCTAAAGCTGGCCACTAACGGTGAAACATGCATGATGCATTATACACATGACGTCATACATTGTTTGTTGTATGATCACACGGAAAGGCTTCAAGCAAAATGTTTTGAGCTTAAGTTTCGGTATTTTCGATTTTTTGTTGTTTATTTTTTCATCGCTGCTCTATTTTTTGTAGTTGAACTATTTTTGTCTCATTAAAATTTGTAATTTTCCAGTGGTTTATTTATGGTTATTGGTTGTTTATTTCATGTTAGAAACCTCTCGCTGATGAAAAACATGCATGTGCTGATGAAAAACATGCATGTGCATGCATGTTTATCATGCATATTCTACCGTTAGTGTCTAGCCTCAGTTAACTACTAAAATAAGAAAACATCTCATTCTTATAGTGATGCCAATTGATGAAATTGCTCGACTATTGATACTGCCAAATCGATAATAGACAGAGTAGCTAGCCTACGTGTTTTGGCTGAACGTACCGGCAGAACAAACCCTTTGAGACTGAGCTCGCCGGTCATGGTGAGGTTGGGTGCGACAGGCGTGTTGAGGAAGAGCGAGACGAGGGCCACTGCGATGGTGATGCCCCCCGAAGGCCCGTCCTTGTCCACGGCTCCCGCCGGGAAGTGGATGTGAACTTCCGAGTGGAACGGCGACGGCAACAGAGCTCCGGCCTCGTTCATTTCCTCGTACAGTGTCAACTGAAGTCAAACAAATAATACTCACATAAACAAAAATATAATAGAGTAGATCTGACATTAATTCTATGTGCTGGGCTCATTGCCTGGTCAAGTGTCAACTGTAGTACAAATAAGTAGTAAGAATAATTCTCATATAAACAAAAATTTATAATAAAATGAGTTTTATCTGGGCTCTAGCTGGGTTCATACTGCCTCTTAGTGTGAACTGAGAATGTATATAAAATATTAATAGATATACAGAGGAGTCCAAAAACATGTATACACTAATTGACATTGAACGTGAAGAGAACAAAACAACGTACAACTATGAATCTTACTCTGCATTATTGTTTTGACAAAAGATCGTATGGTCGTATGAGTAGCCCGCATGCAAACTGTGAGGACGTTTCAGACCGTCCTATACATAGGCGTGCGCAGACCTTAATTAATGGGGGTAACAGGCAGTGGGGTCTGGGAATTTTACCACCAGTTAAGAGGAGGGTTAACCCCCCTCCCGAAAGTGATTAGAAAAAATCAGATAAGATATGCATTTTAGGCTAATTTGAAGATGGAATAGATTTTTATCTATTTATAGAATAGATGAACAGCGCGGGTTAACATTGAGGGGTTTACAAAATACGGAGGACCGAGGAAAATACATAAAATGCGGATTGACTTACTTTATGCGGTTGTAACGTTGTGGTTTTAACGACAACTGGGGTCTCACCAGCTCTGCCGGGGAAAATCATCCTTCTCCTCCTCCTTGGAGATAGACAGAGCTAGGTAGAGAGAGAGAGGGGGGGGGAACTAAAAGCGATAAGACGCACTGTACTGTTTGCGTTCTAACTATTCCGCCCACCACATTACGTTTCAACGGAATTTAAATAACGTAGAATATGAAATACGTAAGTGGAGACAACAAACTATAACACTGAATGAAGAAACACAAAATTAAGAGTTCAGAAAAAGTCTGCTACAACACTGTAACATTTTCCTAGTGTTGTAGATCTGTATAAATTTCAATTATTAATGGGAAGCACGATCACGCGATTCGCGCTTCAATCATGACCCCACTTGCGGTGTGAAGTGTCATCACTCTGGTGACATTGTCGGCGCCAGGATGGATCGCTTCGACTATTGCCAATGTCCACAGGGTTGGTGAAGTGTTCAGATTTGTTAGGCAGTAGTGGAGAATGCTTCACATTATATGCAAGCGCTGAGTTGCGTAGCCGACCGCCCACCTGGTGCGTTACATGAGTGTGGTATTGTTCTATACAAGCGAGTAAGGCTGTAACGGCTTTAGGCTGGCTGGCAGAATCAATCTTTCCGATAACGACACAACTGAATTTTGTATTCAACACATGAGGCCCAGACTCAAACTTCAATAATGTGTGCTCACTACATAAAATGTCGATGAAGCAATCAGCACCTATGATTAAATCAATCTTGGAAGATTCATAAAATCTCTCATCTGCTAATTTTAAATTTGCGAACTGTCTGAAGTCTGCTGAATTGAAACTTACGCTAGGTTGATTACACGTTAGATTCGATGACACTGTAGAATCTAGATGAAATACTCAGGTCAACGTTTCCGTAAGTAATTGACGTTCGAGACCCAATTCCGACTAGTCTTCTGCTAGGAGGTCTTGGTTTTAAATGTAACTTGTTCATGAGTTCTCTAGTGATGACGGTAACTTGCGATCCAGAGTCAATCACCGCACGAGCGGTATGAGCGCGATTAAATACATCAAACACAATAACTTGAGCTGTACCCAACAAGCAATTTGAGGAGTCGGATGCAGAAAGGCTGGTATCACATACATTAGAAGCGGAGTTTTCTACATTAGACTGAGAAGACAACGTTTGAGGTTCAGATCTGAGCGGCATTTTTTCAAAATGGAGTAATGTGTGATGACCAGTCGAACTACAAGTTTTGCAAGATTTATTGGAGCGGCATAATTTTCTATTATGGTTGCCAAGACTAGCAAAGCAAAGTTTCAATCTCTTAACAGCATCATATCTTTCTTCGGCTGTCATTTTGAATAATTTTGGACAGGAATAGATGTTGTGATCATTTGATGAACAAACGTTACATGAGGTGTTACCTTTTCTATTCACGTTTGAATTTTCAGAGTCTGAGTTTGCGTTTGAAGTGCTAGCAACTATCAGGCTAGAATTAAATATATTTTTTGGCTTATCGATATTAGAATTGAATTTAGTTGACGTGGATTTTCCGGCTGCATTGACAAGTTCAATGGTTCTTGACTTTTTGATCAGAAAATCTAGTAAAGATTTACACTTCGGTATTTCATTAGGCAACAATGACGATTCAAAATCATACCGAGTTTTCATGTCGATTTTCCTCAACAAAATCAAAATGATCATCAATTTGCTGACCCTTCAATGACTCTATTGCCGCTTGATTTACATCAATGAATTGCCGAATTGAATTATAGTCAGCTTTTGTAACACTTTTACAATCGAGAATCTGATCAATGAAATAGTTTGATAAGATACGTGGATTCTGATAACGTCTTTGTAACTGTTTATATGCTAATGAGTAGCCTTGTTCGGATAAAGGAATGCTTGAAATGCTCTCATAAGCAGAATCTCTCAAACTTGATCGTAAGTATTTGAATTTCTCAATAGCAGACAAACTGTCCTTATCATGAATGAGACATTTAAAATTATTGTGGAACTCGTTCCACTTGCTTACATTCCCGTTGAATATTGTGAGTGGAATTCGCGGTAGCTGAATATTTGATTTACTAACAGTGGGGGGGGGGGTTACAGGAGTTTGCGGTTTTGACATTCAAATGAAACGTGGATACATTTCGTCGTACTTTGATTGAATTTCATGCAGGGAAGCATCTTGGATGTCATAAATAACTGATAATTCAAAAATTTGTTCACTAATATTTTCGAAAAGACCGAAATCATCTTCAATTTTAGTGATCATGACTTGAGAAATTTCACCTTGGATAATTTTCAAAGTGAATTCTATTTTTTGAATAAGTCGTAAGCGCTTATTGGAGAGCAATTTGTATTGAATGACACTCTTATAACTGTCCATTGTTGTTTCATTTAGGACAGATACGTTAATGTTAATGTTCGACTCTGTTAAGCTAGTTTCCGGAGGATCTGTCATTACGAAAAGGTAAACAACGAACGCTTGGAGGTTATAACTACAGCTGTCGGGCTGTGGGGTGAGCAGTACAGTGCGAATTGAATATTGAATGGGGTAGAATTCGGTGTCGTCTCACCTGTCTTACTCACTCACTCTCTCTCACTCTCTCTTTCTAACCTGTACAGGACTACAGGTAAAGGCTCCATACGTCTGCGCAGGTTGACGTTGCTCCTATTCGTTCTCCCTCCAGGTGAATGTGACGCTAGCACCGCTTGCCATCTGGGGCTTGCACCCTTGTGAAACAGGCCCCTGACAGTTGCTGCTCCTATTCGTGCTCTCTCTAGGAGCGTGCGCGTACCGAACCGAACCGATTGGAAGTTGGGAAGAACAATCTCGGAAGCGATAAGGATAAACGATAAGCGTTTTACAAACAACGATATTGCACGTTTTGGATTGAAAAATGAAACACGTTTTGGAATTACAGACTTTGAGAGAAATACGACAAAATAATAGAAATGCAATAGCTTTTCACAATCACACTCGCGAATTTGAACACTTGACACTCGAATAAATAAGATCAAATTAGTAAGCACAAACTCAGAACTTGGATGAATAAATTTGTAGTAAGGATACGATTCACAATTACAATAAACGAGATCGATATTAAAGTTTATCAGTAAACTGTAAATTAATAGGAACACTGATTACATCTGGCACGGTATTGGACCATATGAGCAGCGCGGGTTAACATTGAGGGGTTTACAAAATACGGAGGACCGAGGAAAATACATAAAATGCGGATTGACTTACTTTATGCGGTTGTAACGTGGTTTTAACGACGACTGGGGTCTCACCAGCTCTGCCGGGGAAAAGCACCCTTCTCCTCCTCCTCGGAGATAGACAGAGGTAGGTAGAGAGAGAGAGGGGGGGAACTAAAAGCGATAAGACGCACTGTACTGTTTGCGTTCTAACCAATAGATTTATAGATTAAACTAATTTAAATACACATACAAGAGCTTTGATAATTCGTTACTGGCCCAAGATTAATTGTAAAGATTATTTCAGATAAAAATGAATTTATTATATATTTAGTTCCACCTTGCCAGCTGCAGTCGGAGCTTTCAGGGTTTTCTTGCATGGAATGTGGATGGTAGTTTTCCTCAAATCACCTTCTTCATTTTGACGAGGTCTCGCGATTCAAGAATAGCATTAATTATCAGGCTCAAGCCACATGCTCAACAGAGAGAAAGTCAGAAGTGGAAGAGAACTTTTTCCCATATAATCAAGCACTATTTTCTTTCCTACCCCATCTACTGACAAACTGGAGGTGTCAGTAACGAATAGGTTTAATCCTATCAATCTATCATAATACATACAAAATCAACAGTCAACTTTAGGAAAATAATTGATTAAATGAATCTATAAAGTGTTGATGGAGTATTATCTAAATCTAAATGTGTTTGATGATTTACAAAATGGTTTTTTCCTCCACCTACTGTCTGAAGTACATACTTTACTTCCTGGAACATAATACTAAAGTGTCACTTTTTCGCTCTCGGTAGTAAAAAACAGAAAAACTCCCTAGGGAGGAAAAGTGCCTCCATTTAAATAACATGGGAAGCATCTTTATTTTAAAAACTTACATTGTAATAGGTTAGAAGGTCTAAGCTCAGATGAGGAAGCATATAGAGTAGTCATTAAACCAACTAAATTCAATACCTCAACCAGAGATTTGATCAATATATGAAATTTATGTTTGTATGCTAAAATTATTACAAACTTCATATCACTATACTAAAAAATGTAATTTTTTTCATTCCATGTTATTCAAAATACCAGCCAACGAATATTCCTCATTAACTAATCAAATTTGAAACGGGAACTTCATCATAGCTGTAGTTGTGGCAGCCATTGTTGTTATAACTTTTGCCGACAGATAGCGCTGTCAGCGGAGAACTGTGATTACAAGCCAGCTGTTTCTGTTTACTTTTTAGATTATGTTGTAACACATTGTTTGGTCACGTACGTTTTTAAAAATTATTTTATTTGAAGTTTTTATAAAAATGTAGGTGGAGGAAAAATGTTGTGTTAATCATGAGTGAAAAATGTTTTTTCTCCCTCAGGAAAATTGTTGCCCTCGGCTTCGCCTCGGGCTTCAAACTTTTCCCTCAGGGAGAAAAAACAGTACTTTTCACTCTAGATATACAAATAACTATTACATCATCCTTCGTTTCCATCATCTTGAACTCATCTATGATTTCTTGTGATGTTGCGGATCATGTCAGTTGTTCCTCGATGAATGGCAGCAGTCGGTATTGATAAGTTGATCTTAACTTGGTTTCTAAGCTGCTTAGTTTAGAAAAGCCACACCAGCAAATGGGACGAATTACTGGGATGGTGGCAAACATTTTTAGAACAGTGTGAAGGTTGTTGTATCTTGCTCCTCTTTGTGATTTACCGAGCCAGGATATTCACTCCATGACACTTGTTGGGGGGAAAATCTTCATTTCTGGATTTAAATTTTTAGTTTTATTATTTTTAATGGGGCCAATGCGGATACCGTGGTACCCCTGGTGACCCCCGTGCGCACGCCTATGGTCCTATACTTTAAGGCTGTTTTAGACCGCCGTAGTGCCTTTTTCGGGTCATGTAGCATGTATCACAGCGTAATATTTTGCTATTATGCAAGTTATGAACAACAGTTCACACCAAAATAATTTTACACCAATTTGACCATTATTTTTGTATTTTATCAAATTTTGAGATGTGTTCGACTGTCATTGCTTAGTTCAAAGCGCATGCACTGCCCGACATACCGAGCGATGTCTATGTTGGAAACCATAGCATAGACGACGCGTATTATGTAGCGTCAGCGAAGCTACGCCTACTTGAAATGGAGATTGATTAACATTAGGGGATACGACTTTTAAAAGACATCACTCAAGCTATATACGGCGGTTACCAAATTATTCACTGTCAAATAATTGTGTATACATTTTTTGCACTCCTCTAAATTATAATCTTTATCATCAAAGTCAGCAAAGTTTGCATTCTCAACAGCAGTTCAACCAAAATTATTTTAATCCAGGATTGAATTAAGCTATAGTCAATTAATGACATAAGTATATTTTCATCTTTTTTGGTTTCTTTCTATTTATTTGCATTACTTAATAATTATATTGTAGCAATAACTATCAATTAATTGGATTCATGGAAGACGAAACTAGAGATCTGTTGACAGTAACAAATTGTAAAACAATCTATATGATTTGTGAGTTCAAGAGTTTTTAGTATTAGATTAATAATCTAGAAACGAAATACTGTAATCTATAAAAGAATTGCCTTCAATTCAACCTCTTGATAACACGAACTCTCAATTATTCTCCTTGATCCCTCTGAACTCTTATTATGGAGAGTCAAATGTAATTAAACAAACCAATTTATCTTATCAATTCTTATTCTTGTATGGCGCTACAGCCCATGGTGAGCCTTGGCCTCCACAACTATCAATCTCCAAGCATCTCTATCTTTGATTATTATTTGATGAATTACCTTGCTGTAATTGATTCGCACCCACTTCCAGGCCAGTTGAGCAGACTCCTTCATGACTCGACCCAACTTTCCGGTGAGCTGTAGTGAGCATTCGGCCGACTTGGGTTTGGCAAATGCAAAGCACTCGACCAGACTCACCGATCCGCCAATCACAGACACGTACAGCCCGGCTGCTACGCCCGGCATACCCATTCTGTCCCACAACACGTTCTCGTCGTAAATCGGCGGCTGCGAAACAATACAATAGAAATTACAGCTGGAATATTTCAACTAATAACTCTGTTCAGTAATAAAACAGAAATTGAATTATTTCCCTATTTCAATCAGCCCCATTCAATCAGCTACTATTTTTTCATCAACCAATTGTATTTTTTGTGTGTCACTCATTTCATAGCAATAATTATAAACGAATTAAATTTATGGATTGAAAAAATCAACTGTGGTTTAATATGCTATGAAGTATATTCTGATATTTGTATACCTTTCTTCAATCAATCAACCAAAGTTTATTCATCAAAAACAATTACAACACAAATTTGAATACTATAACATCAAATACAAATAAAACAAAGAAGTTTTATGCATTGAATAATTCCTTAATAGGCATAGATAATTTAATCAATAAACACCCCACTATGAATGATATGTGTTGGGGTATAAGTTATTAGTTGCTTGTTGCGTGTTATAATTACTATTTACAAACTTCATCAAGTGATATAAGATTAAAGTTTTTATATTGAAATTAGTAAAAATTGATTTAATTTTGTGAAAATTATGAATTTAGTAATAATAAATATTAATGTACTATCAAGGATAATAAATGGAAAGTTATTTAAAAAAATAAAAACAAATAAAGGAAAAGAGTAAAGAATAAATAGTTCAAATATTTACAGTCTAACTAAATTTTCACAATTTTCTACTCCAATATCAACTAACCAAGAAAATAAACTTTTCTTGACCTTTTGTCTATTGAATTCATCCCTAATGTTACTTGGTATTGAATTGTAAATTTTTGGTACCAAATATATGTAGTTTCTTTGCCCAAATGTAGTGTTCATCTTTGGTTATGAGTTTGATGGTTATGATCTGCCAGTCTCATTTGTTCGTTGTTTCTTCTCTTTCGCGTGATGATAGCCTGGATGTAGAGTTTGTCTTACACTTAGTACTTTACTGTACTTGAAAAGAATGTTCGTGAGGAATTGATTCCCCTTAAAACCTATTATTTTTAGTATTAGTTTTTGAAGTTTGAAGAGGGGCTCAACATGTGTAAAATTCGTAGCTACCCAGATAATTATGACGTATCTTAAAATTGATTAATAAAATAATAAGTATCAAGTATTATTATTGGAAATATGTCTTGACATTTCTATTTTTGTGGAGCCAAAACAACTAATCTATTCTCAATGAGGGCGAAGCAGTATAAATTTTACATTTATATTTATTAAAAATAAATATTTACCCCGAGAACTTTCTCGACAGCTTCCCTATCCAGAGTGATGGGGAAAGTGAGCGAGTTGAGACTGGCCTTCATCGGCGACTGGCCAGAAGCAGTTTGCACTTGATCAGCACCGCTAGTGTCTTGTTCTGCCACTTGGAACGCCACCGACCGGCACAGAGCGCTCAGCTTCTTCTCCAAACTCCTCACGCCCGCTTCTTTTGTGTACGAACTGACTGCAAAATAGAAACACATTACCACATCCATAACACATTTCTACATTCATTAGTTTTATTTGTCAATAGTTACCGTATTTTACGATTTTTTAGATTATTTATTTATACACTCGTTATGAATGTATAATAATTATTTCAAAGTTATTTCATTAGTTCTAGTGAAAGTAGAAATTTTTGACACAAAAATCATGCATGTGTTTTTCATTATTATTTGACTTTTAAATTTGTATTGTATTTCTACGAGTTTCAACTCATCACAGAAAAACAACCAATTAAAAATGTGTTATTTGGTCCCGATCATGAATTTTCAAGAAGATTGTGTTCTGATTAGAACTAGATGTTTGATAGATAATTTTATTTTTAAAATTACGGTACGGTAATTTTATTTTTACTATATAATGTATTTGCTAAATACTTGAAAAATTTTATTAATACGTACTAATTTATTTAATAAAATTATTATGTTATACGCTAAAACTATTTGATTAATACTTAAAATTTGATTTTTATCAAGTCAAATTAAAAAAAAAATAACCTTATCAGGAGATACTCACTTATCAGTTGCAAACTATCACGGGGCACATTCAACAATTGCTCACTCAATCCGTTGTCATGGATCACTTTTGGAAGCAGATGCTGTTCGGCAATACCCAATTTCTCATTCTGAAATTGAAAATTCAATAACCTTCACATTGGTTTGATAACCAAATTTTCTATAAGTACCACACAATACAAATAATGTTGAAGAACCCCGACAGTCGTATTATAATACACACGATAAAAGCTGATAGTCAAGATTTCGCATTGAATAATGGATTTTAGAAATCACAAAAGCTTCAAAAATGAAGAAGACAAGATACAAATATGAAGCACAAAACTCACTCTTCAACCGTTACTTTAAGGAGTTTAAGTTGTACCTAGTAAACCTCATACGGAGATCACATAGTTGACATTTTATGACAAGAAAGCGACAGAACTGAGTGCAATAAGTATATATATTTTACAGCACTGTGTTCATAAGATTGATTTAATACGTAATTGAGAAATAGAAAATTCTGCATTTCGTTTATCACAACTTAGATTATAATTTGTAAAATTTCTCATACTCCTTATAGTTTTATTTCTATCATTTTCAGTAATATTCCTAGATAACTCGAGCTATCTAAAGCCCAATGCACACAGAACGGACGTTGAGCAGAGATTTAGCGCAGACTTTTGTCTCTTCCACGTCACTCCTATTTGAACAAATATGATCCAATATTCTCAAAGATATGAGACGTGGGGCTAGCACTTACTCGTAACATTATTTACATAGCTGCATCACAATTATTTATTGGGAATATTGTAATGGTAATAATTTCGAGTTTACTTTATCATTTAGGAAAGATGGTGATCCGGAGGATACATTATAGTTTGGGAAAGTAGGTAACTCAGCGGTACATTCATATATAATTTATCCGTGAAGAAAAATTTGATCTCAGGATTCTCATTAAAGAGTGACTGAAAGCAAGCTCCAGAAATGACATCAGTGAGCTTCGAAACCACTTCTAAGAGCAGATCTAGTAATGCGCAATATATTATATTGAATAAGTATTATTAAAATTCCTGCAAATAAGCCAGTTATTGCTGAATTGATACGAGTAAAACTAGATCAATATGAGAGGCTGATTGATAGGTCACTTACCGTAGAGTATCCACCTATATTGATGACTTCCAATCTGTCATAGAGGGCGAACGGGATTTTGCTATGGCTGTTTGAAGAAGCAATGAATAAGACCTTGGAAAGGTCGAAAGGGATGTTCACATAATGGTCCACGAAATTGGTGTTCTGTTCCGGATCGAGAACTTCCAGTAAGGCTGCCGAAGGGTCACCTGAGTGGGTCCCAATTCCCTGAAAATTCATCATTTTTTCAATAAGTTTTTATTCGAAAATTAATTATTTTTATTTGCAGCCTAACATGAATACTATGTAAATTTTAAAAAAATTAATCAGCTTTCTGACAAGACTAGTGTTAACTACATTCTTATACTACGGTACTTAATATTTTACTACTAGTTTCCTTTTCAATCCATCATTTCAAGTTAAACAAGTTACTATTTTTCATTCTGTCTCTTTTTTTCATAGATCCAGTTTACTCAAGATTGAGAATGATTGTTGTGGAGCCGGATTTTGGCTCTCATAACACGAATGCATTGCAGATTTCAGAAATGAAAGTTTTAAGAAGAATTTGTGGTTATATGAGAGAGAATAGTGGAAAATAATGATGAATGCAGAAATACATGTCATGTTATGAGGAAAGGATACAAATTTTGAAAAATCAGCTGGCACATGTGCACAGAATGGATTAGAACAGGATGCAGAATCACAAAAAACTAACATGGCTTTTGGTCGAATTAAAGTAACAAGGACAATATTGTCCTAGAACATGCTGGATTGTCCTAGAACATAAACTTGGGGCAAAAAACTAGATGAGAAGGGCAAGCCAAAGGGATGACTGGAGCGAATTGTTGAGGAGACCAAGATCTTCACAAATGAGGATAATTTCGAATGAAGTAAATTTGATCGGTGTATCAAACGAATCTAGAATAGACACTTGTCTGAGTGTCTCTAGTTACAATTGACCCCATTGTAACCCCATTTAAAATGGCAAGTTTAGCTCATGGTATTCAATTGAGTAGGAAATATTTGTGAATTTTCCAAGTTAGTAGAGTAATTCATGAAGTATCTCACCATTTTATCGACTTCATCGAGCAAAATGACAGGGTTGTTGACTCCGGTGGTTTTGAGCGCTTGAATGATGCGTCCTGGCATAGCACCCACGTACGTCTTCCTATGACCCCGAATGTCAGACTGGTTACAAACTCCACCCAATGCAATCTGGTGAAACTTTCGACCCATCGCGTGGGCAACCGACCTCGCAATACTGGTCTTGCCCACACCAGGCGGCCCCACGAAGCACAGAATCGGCCCTTTCGAATCCTTCTTCAACTGACGGACAGCTAGGAACTCTAACACTCTCTTCTTCAGTTTTTTAAGCCCGTAGTGTTGCGAGTCAAGAGCCAGTTTTGCCTTCTTTATGTTGATGGATTCTTCTGTAGAGTTGTCCCATGGTAGTTCAGCTAACAGCTCCAGATAGCTTCTGATAACTCCGTAGTCAGAACTGTAGCGTCCAATGTTCATGAGTCGTTTGAGTTCTTTTGAGGCCACCTCTTCAGCGTGTGGAGGAAGCTTGGCTTTTCTGCGAAAATAAGAAATTATTATATGCTTTTTTATGATGCCCACATAACTTTTACTTGTGCGTGGGCGATAGGATTGAATATCCATGCCCCCGGTTTTGAACCCACAACCAGACGTAACGACAGTAGGCCTCAGACCACGCCGGCCGGAGTTAAATTATATTTAAATTTAAAAAAAATGTATAATAATATTATTTGTGTTGTTGGAAAATCATATAAATATGATGCGATGATGTGAAGCTAATAATTATAAAAGTTGGAAAATGCCACCGCATCTCAACCTTTTCTAATGATGATCCTTTTGTGTTAAATAATTGCAACAATTGAGTGATTATAAACTGAAAACTTCGCCTTTTAATGGAATAATATCGGGACACCGAGCTTCACTCGTTATTTATTTATTGATAAAAAGAAATCAATTCTTTAAAATGTTTGAGAAAGGACTAACAGGCACAGCCCAAAACTGTTTCTTCCCCGAATTTTGATTTATACACTAAATATTCCAAAAAGTAGGTTATGTTCCATACACTTGAATTCAGGTCAGATTCTCAGTCCAAATATTTGAAAACATAAAAGTTCTAATTTAGATTGTTTACATACCAAATTGAATAACAAAATAACACTCACTAATCACTTAGAACTGTAAAATAATGATTAACTTTGAATATTATGATATACAGTACCATCTCATGTCAACAAATCAGATAATAATCTGATCGAGTCAATTAAATTTTTTAGATTTCTCGCGAGATACGGTAAGCTAATTGATTACACAGCTGATCTCCCACACAGGCACACGCATCTTCTGTTTTCGACAGACGACGAAATTATCATCGGTTTTTCCAAGGATGAATTATCCTTCTCATGTCCTTCAGCGAGTTTTAACAGGGATGAGACCTAGTGCAATCGAATTTTTATATCATAAACCTACTAAGATCCAAATTTCGTGAAAATCGTTAGAGCCGTTTTCGAGATCCGTTGAACATAAATATATACCCATATAACCTTAGTTATAACCACATAACCAGATAACCATAAAATATATACAGAAATTGCTCGCTTAATATAATAGGATACAAAAAGTATTTCGACAGCAATCTTATTCCAAAAGCTCCAAAAAACTGAAAGCTCAATACAATAAATTAAAAATATTGCATACTCAACAAATTGAACTGAGTATTTTGCAACACCCTATTTTCAATTATTCAATATCATTTCCCAATAAATTATGAATAGTACTTCGAGAAACAACTTTTACCGATTTACTTGACTTTACTTACATATTTTATCTTTAAATCTTTTATCGAACCCAATTTAATTTAATTTTTAAAAGCTTTTGCTGTCATGTAAAAAATGTGTATTACAGGTATTACTCGATATTAGCGAACTTGAATATAATGGAAGAATGATGTGAATAATTACTTCAGTCTATTAGAGAGGTCGCCAATATCTGAGTCATCGTCCATTGGACTACCGCGGTGACCAATTCTTATAAGCTTCGGTTGAAAGTTTGAACTTCCTTGGACCGAACGTTGACTAGGTTTTACACTCACATTATCTGCAAAACATAAATACATTTCTATATTTATAAAATATAGTACTTCACAGACTAGAAATATATTAAAATTAAATATTAGAATAATATTAAGTTTGTGTACCTATATGAGTTTTTTTAAATTTCAAGAACATGTATTATCGATATTCAAAAATACTGGCCGAAGAAAATACAAAATGTTGAATATATTCCACATTTGCTGAAATCGCAGATGCTATTTAAATTCAATTACAAAGTTTGGTCATGGATGAAGAGTGACTTATTGCATTGATATTCGGCATGACTAACTCAAATTTTCGGATTGTCTTGCCGGGAAGGTCAGTGGTTACAAACCTGCTTGAGTTCACTACAAATATTTCAAGTGTATTGGCTGCTGGAGATTCGATTCGGTGGATGCAATATTAAGGCTCAACTCACACCTTCGCGACTGAGGTCGAGAAGAGACTTGACTTTAGTCGATAGCATGTGTTTCCAAATGGTGACACTCAGACTAGTCGATTCTAGTCTCCGCGACGTCACCATTTGAAAACACATGCTCTCGACTAGAGACGAGTCTCTTCTCGACCTGAGTCGCGTAAGTGTGAGTTGAGCCTTACAGATTATGCGAAAGCATTTGATCGTGTGAATCATGAAGATCTTTTTCGCTGATTATTTGACTTGGGATTCAGTGATATGTTTATTGACTTTCACTACCTATCTCATCTCTGTAATTATGTTACGGTCAAGGGTTTAAATTCGTCATTGTTTTTAAGCACATCTGGTGTCCCGCAGTGCAATGTTCTTGGACCTCTTTTCTTTTTGTTGTTTATCAATGAACTACCTTTACAGATCCAAAATAGTTGCTGTTTAATATTTGCGGATGATGTCAAACTATAAAGAGAATAAACTATTTAAATTATTGTCACTTGTTATAGTAGGATATCAATATAATAGTTATTTGGTCCAGTATCATTGGGCTAGAATTGAATTTTAATAAGTGCAAGTGTCTATCATTTTCCAGAAAGCTGGACAGAGTAAATTTTCCCTACAAGATGGGCCCTTGTGATTCGGTTAGGGTCAATTCATACAAGGATGTGGGTATTGTTTTTGATAGTGGTCTATATTTTCACTGCATGTGGTTTTGTCATGAGAAATACGGCAGACTTCAGTAGCTTGGAAGCCATTGTCACTGTTTACAAGTCTCTGGTAAGAAGTTCGTTGGAATATGGCTCTATAATATAGAGTCCTCACACAGCTCTTGATAGTATTGAGTAAACCTGAGAACAAGTTTCTGATATTTCTGTTTTTCAAGCACTTTAAAAGATCCAACTGATCAGTTGAAACAGGCTTTCCAAATGGTTTCATTGAGGTCGCGTCGTGATGATTCACTGGTCTGTTGAAAGGTAGATTCTCATCTCCATTCCTACTTTCATCAGTCAACTTCCATATTCCCGCATTCAATCCTAGTTGACCTACTTTTACTACACGTAGAACTGTCTGCTGTTTCCACCTCTTTTCAGATCCTTGGGTCTCCACAATAAGGTAAACAATAGTATTGATCTATTTGGTCCATCTAGCAGCTTCCTAAAGGGCCGGCCCTACACACCCACACATCCACGGCCTGTCTTGGCTCGGCTCGGGAGAAATCCGTGAGTGTGTAGGCGATTTTATTGCGAGCCGAGCCAGGCCAAATCCGTCCAGAGCTACTGGCGCGGCACGGCTCGACTCGGCTCGGCGAAATCCGTGAGTGTGTAGGCTCACCCGGCCGGGCGCGTGTAGTTAACAAATATCAAAATCACCTACAAATCGAGATAGTAAAATTTTGATTTCAGATTCGGTTTCAGCGCCCTCGAATTAGTAAAATAGTTCGCGGGAAATAGTCTAAAATAAAAACTCTGTGAGCACTTCAATGTTATTAATGAAGAATTCTATTTCTATGAAGAATTTGGTTGAACCTATAGCAAGAGAGTACTAGTACTGTACAATAATAATACCAGTGTTTCCCCAAAATTTTCATTAGCTGTAGAATAAACATATTTTAATTTTTTATCCAATAAAAATGAACTTATTTTTATATTATTTTTGTCTACTTGAGTGAAAATTTATTGTAGAAGCTGAAATTGAATCACAACTTTGTTGTCTCTATTTTTACAGGATAATATCGAGTATGACAACCTTTTTCAATCAATGAATTGTCATAGTATTTTAAATACTATATTACAAAATCTGGTGTGGTACACTCACACAACTTTCCTTGCTCATTGAACTATAAGCCTCATTCTTATACGAGAATGATTTAGGGGAATAACATAATGACGATTGACGGCAACATATTTGAAACTACGATCAGACTTCTGTATATGTGTATAATTGTTTTCAGAGTACTTTTTCCTTTGTGTAAATTGTGAAATTCAATATTTTTCAAAAGTCGTCAAAACAGCTGTTCTACAGATGAAATATCTCGACTATGTGTTCTTTTTATGAACTGCTCTACCTACCTACCTCATGCACGAGAAGGAGGCTACAAAGTCCATTTCTCAAGGATGGGGTGGACCCCCCATTAATTTCCCAGAAAGGAGACTCATTCCAGGTAATAGAGCCGATAAATAACTATACAGGGTATGAATTTGAAAAAAATCGGTCAAGTCATTTTTGAGAAAATCGTGAAAAACATGGCTTTTTAGTGATTATCCGCCATTTTTCTCAATAATATTACGGAGCTCCTGAAATTTTCCCAGAAATGAGACTCATGTCAGTTGATAGGACTTATGAATAGCTATCCATGGTATGAATTTGAAGAAAATCGTTAGAGCCGTTTTCGAGAAAACCGTGAAAAACATGGTTTTTTAGTAATTATCCGCCATTTTTCTCAATAATATTACGGAGCTCGTGAAAGTTTCCCAGAAATGAGACTCATGTCAGTTGATAGGGCTTATAAATAGCTATTCATGGTATAAATTTGAAGAAAATCGTTAGAGCCGTTTTCGAGAAAACCGTGAAAAACATGGTTTTTTATCCGCCATTATTTCCGCCATCTTGAATTGAATTTTATTAAATTATTAAATATTATTGTCGGATCCTCATGGTATAAGGACCTTAAGTTTAAAATTTCAAGTCGATCGGTTAATTAGGAATGGAGTTATCGTGTTCACAGACATACACACACACACACACACACACACAGACCAACACCCAAAAATCATGTTTTTGTACTCAGGGGACCTTGAAACGTATAGAAAACTTGAAATTAGGGTACCTTAATTTTTTTTTGGAAAGCAATACTTTCCTTACCTATGGTAATAGGGCAAGGAAAGTAACAAGATGTAGAAAGTTCTATACCGTACTTATTGGGAGCTGGTTGAGGCTTTACAGTATCAAGTATAAAGGTTCAATTCTCTATCTACTGCTACGCTGTGTGAATTAAGAGTTGGTGTGTCTGTGTGAGAAAGATAGAAATTGATTGATTGATAGACAGTCCCAGGTCTCGACAGACCCATTGTACAAAAACAGCATTACAATATTATATATATCCAGATAATTAAACAAAATAAACGATAGTATCATGAACAAAATAGTATTAATGCAATTGAGAAAAATAAAAATTAGTAGGTAATTGGAATATGACAGATTAATTGTTATAATTATAAGATAGTCTGTCCAGACCTCTCTGTCCAGAGAGAGAGAGAGAGAGAGAGAGAGAGAGAGAGAGAGAGAGAGAGAGAGAGAGAGAGAGAGAGAGAGAGAGAGAGAGAGAGAGAGAGAGAGAGAGAGAGAGAGAGAGAGAGAGAGAGAGAGAGAGAGAGAGAGAGAGAGAGAGAGAGAGAGAGAGAGAGAGAGAGAGAGAGAGAGAGAGAGAGAGAGAGAGAGAGAGAGAGAGAGAGAGAGAGAGAGAGAGAGAGAGAGAGAGAGAGAGAGAGAGAGAGAGAGAGAGAGAGAGAGAGAGAGAGAGAGAGAGAGAGAGAGAGAGAGAGAGAGAGAGAGAGAGAGAGAGAGAGAGAGAGAGAGAGAGAGAGAGAGAGAGAGAGAGAGAGAGAGAGAGAGAGAGAGAGAGAGAGAGAGAGAGAGAGAGAGAGAGAGAGAGAGAGAGAGAGAGAGAGAGAGAGAGAGAGAGAGAGAGAGAGAGAGAGAGAGAGAGAGAGAGAGAGAGAGAGAGAGAGAGAGAGAGAGAGAGAGAGAGAGAGAGAGAGAGAGAGAGAGAGAGAGAGAGAGAGAGAGAGAGAGAGAGAGAGAGAGAGAGAGAGAGAGAGAGAGAGAGAGAGAGAGAGAGAGAGAGAGAGAGAGAGAGAGAGAGAGAGAGAGAGAGAGAAACCCACTCGTAACACCATTTTACGTTGGGTAAAATCATTTCGTTCAGTAGGAACAGTAATGAATAAACGACCACCAGGGGCTCATCGCACTGTACGCACTCCACAAAATGTGGAAAGAGTTCGGCAAGCCATACTCCGTAGTCCTAATCGATCTGCTAGGAGACATTCTTCTGAACTGAACATCAGTGATCGGTCAGTAAGGCGTATTTTACATGAAGATCTAGGATTTCATCCCTACAAAATGATCATGGTTCAACAATTGAATCCTGGCGATTATGTAAAGCGGCTGAATTTTGCTCGAGAAATGGAGGCCACATTTGACCAAAATGAAAACATCATTTTGTTTACGACAGATGAAGCACATTTTCATTTGAATGGTACCGTTAATCAGCAGAACTATCGTTATTGGTCAGATGAAAATCCAAAATTAATGCATGAGAGACCATTACACAGTCCCAAGGTGACAGTTTGGTGTGCTGTGAGCAGTATATTTGTTATTGGTCCATACTTTTTTGAAGACGACAACGGGACCACTGTAACTGTAACCTCAGAACGTTATAGACAGATGTTCACTGGATTCTTCCTTCCTGAATTAAGAAGGAAACGTATTCCTATCCGGCAAGTATGGTTTCAGCAGGACGGGGCGACAGCTCACACAGCAACAAATTCAATGGAAGCAATTCGGGCTGTTTTTCGTGGTCGCATCATTTCTCGGTTTGGTGACATTGATTGGCCTCCTCGGTCTCCAGACCTGTCCATGTGCGACTACTTCTTGTGGGGTTTCCTAAAGTCACGTGTTTACCAGCATAAACCACGTACACTTCAAGAACTAAAGGGAGCAATTCGCGAGGAAGTCGAACAAATTGGCAGGGCAATGTTAGAAAGAGTACAATCCAACTTCCGAGAGCGGCTTGTAAAGTGCATTGCTGAAAACGGCCGTCACCTGTCAGATATTGTTTTCAAACATTAATTTTCTAAAATTGTAAAATAATGTGAATATTGTTCAGTAAATAAATGTTTATATATCATCTCTATTTAAATAAACCATTTATCTATTAATTCTGTTAACCCAGCCTCGGTGACACCATGGAACAATGCAACAATCATTTACGATAAAAAATTCTCAGTCGAAAAGTTTGTCCGTATATCGATGACTCTGATATTCACTATAAAGTTTCATAGATCTCGAATTGAAGATTCGATTCCAATGTGAGAAAAAATGTAATATTACAGTGTGTAGAGAGAGACAGATAACATAACAATGAGGAGGAAATGGAAGTGAAAATGGTCAGAGTTGAATTCATATTCAACTCTTTTCATATTCATAGTTGATTTTCTGATTTCATATTTGGATTCATCATTTCAAAGTTTAAAATTAAAAATAAAAGTTTTAAAAATGTTCATGTTTAGACCTCAACTTTTTAAGCGTTTAAACACTTCTAAAAACCTTTGCCTGTCCCTTTGTGAGCAAAAAATTATTATCTTATTAACCTAGTACGTTTTTTTACTATGATAATAGAAAGCTATATTAAGAACAGTCATAACTCCCTTGATTTCGGGTATTATCGAAAATGGGACCTACGCTTTGAAGAATTTGGGGTCGCTGAATTCAAGAAGGCAATGTTTTTATTTACCCATACCAATGTATCTATAATCGATCTATATTTTACTATATGAGTATCTAATCATTTCTCTTCCACTTTGATCTAAGCTCATTATCATTATTAGCATTTTTATCTAGGCTTATAGATATTTTTTCAGGTTTAAGCTGAAATTTATTTTACATTGTATATAATTGTGATTTTATGAGAGTAATAATGGGGCCTCCCTCGTGCTGTCACATATTGAACCTTTTCAATAAATAATTTAATAAATAAATTACTAGTATCAAAAGAATAAAAATAAACAAGCGGTAATTTTTCATAATGAGATGACAATAGAAAAACAAAATGATTATTGATAAAATAATAGTAACAAATACTCTACCTCCAAAATTACTTTTCAAAAGTGAAATAACTTTTTTCATACGCTCTTTTGTTCCTAATGTTTCCAATAGATCAAGTTTTTCAGCCTGTGACAGAGGGACTAGTGATGCACACATATCCACAAAAAAACTGGGAGTAAGTCTCTTCAAACCATTCTGGAAAAAACAAAGATTCTAATAGAAAGATATTACATAAAAATTTAGTGGAGAAAACTGAAAGTATTTCTCAACTATGAAGATAGGGTATATTCTAAAGACAAGAATTGACATTATATCTCAGTACATATCAGTGCACTAACACATACTCTATAAGTTGTACCAGCAATCCGCAACGAAAAGCTAAACTAGAAAAATCTTGAGAAATAAAAGAATATAAGTGGAGTTTGCATACCTTCATAGCAAGTAAACTGGCTGAATTTGTGCAGGATTGTAAGACATCCAGCACCAAACTTTCTAATTCATTTTGGAATTGGTTGAGATCGTTAACATCCCCATAATCTGAAAAAGAAACATACCTTTCTATACACTTGTATTCTTGTTAATAACTCTGTTAATAATCATTATACAAGGAATGCTTCGGCGATAAGAGTTAATCAATGTAGTTACTCTCACACTTTGAATGTGTTTATAGAATATGGCTTTAGGCTCTTCAAGTTACCGAATGTTTTTAGAAATAGTGATATTGTTTCAAGAAAAATTTGAAAGCTTCACTTGTTGACATATCTCCATACAATAAGGAAGAATTGTTAATGAATTAATGATATTATTTGTGAAGCCTATGCTGTTATTTACTTTTCTTTTCTGTATTTGACTTAATTCATTTTTAAATGTTATTCACCAATAAGTTGAATGTATTTGAATCTATAAGTCAGTGTACAGTACAGTCAGGTTACAGTATAATCCTAAATACAAAAAAATTGTAAAAGTCCAATAATACCTAAGCGACGACTCAACGTCGACTATAGCCTATAGTCGATAATATACAGCACGGTAGTCTTGGCTTATGAATTGAACCTTTACAATATGTCCTACATTCGAAAGTGCAAAAAACATTGATAACTTACAACACTCATCATAATAGAGAAAAGCTTCGACATACTAACCGTCTTCAATTTGTTGGTGAATAGGTGATACAATGGCAACTGGGTAGGGCTCTTCCATCACGAATTTTTCAATTCGAAACCTGCTTCGACACACAAAGGATATTGTAGCCATAGACTGTGGACCAAAAGTGACACGAGTCACAAGAGTTTCAGTGCCAATATCACTCATGAGGTTCGATGGCTGAAAAATATCAATAATTGTTATTTTCATTAATTTATTCAAAAAATGGATCGGTATTATAGGATTAGGCTTAGTAATATTAATTAATAATACTTGAATTCTTCGTCGTTGACTGGGAAAACCAGATATACGTTACTGTGTCAAGAAATCTTGGGGTACCTTCCATTAGGTATGGAAGTGGATCTCATAGGAGTATGAAGGTTCATCCTCCAGTTTTACAAGTGAAAAAATGGGCCGTTCCACCAGCTGCTCCTTTATCATGCGTTGCAACATATTTGTTTTAGCATTCTTCACAGACTTGGGGAGCTGATTGAATAATTTATGTGCTGCTATGTGGAAGCCATGTAGGCGTGTAGGAGATATGTTTATAGCTATAAACAGCAAGGATCGGAAAAGATGGCACAAAGAATCATGGAAAATTTGTAAATATATTGTAAACTAGTTGGGTACCCGTGCTTCACTACGGGAATTTAAAGATGAGATTATTTTTGTATAATATAATATAAAATATATTTTTTATAGCAAGGCCATGGCTGCATACAAACATAGAGCAACAGAGGAACCAATACAACAGAAGCTGAATAAATTGGTAGCATTTCTATCACCTCACAATAAACATCAATTCAACTACCATATGTTTGGAGAGATCGATCGTTAGAGGCGTTTTCGAGATCCGTCAGACATACATACATATCCACAAACACACATATTCAAACAGAAATTGCTTGCTTGGTATAATTGACTTCAATGACTATGATTTCATTGACCGAGCGAAGTGAGGTCTAAGATTCAAGTCGACGGTTTGGCATTTCTCTTAATGTTTATATGTTGCGCATTTACGGCAAAACGCGGTACAATAATAGATTTTCATGAAATTTGACAGGTATGTTCCTTTTTAAATTTTGCGTCGTCGTATATACAAGGTTTTTGGAAATTTTGCATTTTAAGGATAATATAAAAGGAAAAAGGAGCCTCCTTCATACACCAATATTGGATTAAAAATCAGACTATAGAGTTATTCATCATAAATCAGTTGTCTAGTGGACTATAATACTACCCGTTCAAAAACATCGAACATCTTGAAAATATATCTTTCCATCAACGTTAGTAGACAGTTGACTATAATACTACCCGTTCAAAAACATCGAACATCTTGAAAATGTATCTTTCATCAACGTTGTAGACAGTTGCAGCCAGACCTGATAACAGCGCTCACACTTACATTCCGGGACGACACGTCACGGTACGATAGGACAGAAAGCTCTATGTTTATTTAGGATTTTTTCTAGACATTTTAAATTTATAAATTATTTATTATTTATTTTTGAGAAAATATAACAAAAGGTCAATGTAACTTACTGAGCGCGAGGTCTACTGTTCACAGAAGTACTAGTTTAATGAGAGCTTTTTTAACATAATATTAGCAACGGGTATAAAAAGCAAAAATCTATCGTGGCGCACTCACACTACTTTCCTTGCCGTTAAGAAAATTGATCACCTGACGCTAGTGTTCACGCGCATCTCAAGTCTACTATTCAAAGATCTGAGCAGCTGGTGACAGGACAATAATGCTGGAGACACACGAGATCTACTATCTCTTCATAATGAATGAATATCGGGGGACCGAGCTTTGCTCTGGAGTGTAAAAGCATAGAACATTTGTAATGAAAGATTGAATTTATAGTTTATGTTTATTTATTCATTTTCTCAGTCGTACAATTATTTTTACAGTTATATGAGGAGGCACAACAGGCTTATGCCCAAAACTGTCCCTTTTCAAATTCACACTACAGTCCAAATCAAAATCTAGGTTAAGCTAATATCACTCATCAAAATAACAATTCATTCACACTTCAAAAATTCAAACATATACTATGTTTGCTACAATATTTATTAATATACTATGTACCTTACTATTCTACACTAACAGCATCTAGTTACTGTTTTGGACTTTCTGAAGTAAACATGTTTTCTAAAAAAAGGGAAATAAACGAAAATAAGTTTTGCTGAACTTTTCTTCTCGTGAGATCAACTGGATGGTCCCACACATGCACACGTTCACTCTCTTCCATTACTGTATATCGAAAGACGACAAAATTTCCAACTGTTTTTCCGAGGACGTATTTATCCTTTTAATGTCCTTCAGCGAGTTATCCCAGGGTTGAGACCTAGTGCAATCGAATTTTCATATCCTAAACCTACTTTGTTCCAAATTTCGTGAGAATCGTTAGAGCCGTTTTCGAGATCCGGTCACATACAGATAATTATATAAACATATAAACAGAAATTGCTCGTTTGATAGTATAGGATTTGATAGAATCAACAGTAATTACAATCACATTTTCTCGAATTTCGAGCTTATTTTCGATCCTAAGTGAAAATGTTACTGAACATTAATTTATTGTAGATTTTCATGTTCAATCTTTTCCACTTGAAATTTTTTGTATATATTGTATCTGAAGCCTGATAATTGGAAATCTAAAATCAAACTTTGCATACATGGGGCAGAGCTCCTGAAATTTTTACAGGTATGGGACTTGTGGCAGTTGATAGAGCTTATCAATTAAAATTTTAGTTATAAATTCGATCAAAATCGTTGGAGCCGTTTTCGAGAAAATCGCGAAAACCCCTGTTTTTGACAACATTTTCGCCATTTTTGCCGCCATCTTGGATTGCATTTGATCGAAATTGTTCGTGTCGTATCTTTATATTATTGAAAGGACCTTAAGCTCCAAATTTCAAGTCATTCCGTTAATTGGGAGATGAGATATCGTGCACACAGACACACATACATTCATACACACACATACAGACCAATACCCAAAAACCACTTTTTTGGACTCGGGGGACCTTGAAATGCATAGAAATTTAGAAATTGGGGTAGGCTACCTTAATTTTTTTTAGGAAAGCAAATCGAAACTAATAACAGCAGGCATAAAAAGCAAAAAATGGCAATCATAATTATTTTGAAATCGAAACAGTAGCTATCATCTGAACTAATGTCAAAAAATGGCAATCATAATTTTGAAATCGAAACAGTAGCTATCATCTTATCTTCATCTGAACTAATGTCAAAAAATGGCAATCATAATTTTGAAATCGAAACAGTAGCTATCATCTTATCTTCATCTGATCTAATGTCAAGAAATGATAGTATGATTCACATCAATGTGTCAGCATTGTTTGAATGGGGAGCATTGATGCTATTTATGAGGAATACTGACAGTTTCAAGTGAATATTAACGAACTGTTATGCATATTCTCCAATAGCTAAACTGTCGGTCCCGGCTGAAGTTTGACAGTTGTAAGGCCCATTGAAGGCTTAAATTATATATTCAGGCGGTGGGACTTTCCCACCAACAAAAGCCATACGAATTTACTTTTTTTCCAATATTTTTATTGAAAGCTAACTTTTATTTTCTTTGATAACACAACTAATGTTTGGGAATAATTGATTCATGAGAAAAGCGCCTTACTTCTATGGAAGATATTTTTACATTAGGAAAAGCAACAACAGCTATTTGGCCGTTTTAATAAATAACCCCTTTCTTTCGTCAAGTTAAATTCTGGCCGAGTTTCCTCATTTTTTGCACACAGATTCTACAACGGACACTAACTTCTGAAGTTTTAAAAATACCTTCCATTTATCATACTGAATAATCAAAATTTCATCGAAATTGATTAAGCAGTTTGAGCGATCTGTCAGATATACAAACAAAATTAGTCTTGGCAGAAAAGGATCAATTGATAGAAGCAACTCATAAAATTTTGATTTATGGAACATAAAAATTATATATACTCCCAGGAATAGAAATAAAAATATTTATTCTTATATTTATAAAACTGAGTGACCTTTTTAATATTATTCAACACGACATATGTCGAAAATAATGTCATTATCAAGTGGAAAATAGATAATAATTTATAATATTCCCACGAATAGCTCTGATTGAAGTAGCAGTGCCCAATCAATTTTTCCGCGATAAATGCATTTTAATCTTTAACTTGGTGCCAACCTAACAAAGTCAACTCAACTTAATGCCAACCTGACAAAATTATTAATTTAGTTACCAGTTAACAACTGTTTCGAAGAGGTACTCTATCTAGATTATAGTTCTATATTAACATCTGGTATGGACATTTCAATAAATTATAATTGAAAGATTGGAACTTTAAACCCTTAAAAACCACCCTTAGAGTTAAAATTTCGCGAAAAGATTTCTTAGTAAGCACCTAGGACTTATAAGGAAGCTATATATCAAGTTTTGTTGCAATCCGTCTAGTAGTTTTCCAGAAATCGTGATCAGTGAGTGAATGAGTCAGTGACATAAGAATTTTATAAGTATAGAAGAGGATTGAGTTTGTAAATTTTGTTATTTCAAAGATTTTTTTAGTAACTTCTATCCACAAACTACCTCAATTGAAAGGCTTTTGTTCATTTTATGAATGTCAATAAAGCTATTATTATTAATTATGTGGATACCCAGTCATACTACGGAATATCATTATTTAAATTCCCTGCACCTACAGTTTGTGGTTGGTTATGCACATTGCTCTTTTTCTTCAGACAGTCTTTGTATTTTACATATATTAATAAGCAATAATAAATATATTGGCCGAATATGTCAGGATTTTCAGTTTTTTGAAGACTGGCATTGTTCAAGGCGGTCCGAGTTGATAATCCTGATTACATTTTTTATTCAGTTAAGGCGGTAGAAGAATTTCCCCAAATAAAATTCCATAGGATGGCAGTGCAACAGTGAATGAAATGCTGTCAGTAGATATTCCATTATCACAACATAACTCAATTTGTGATAGATGAAGTAAACTTCAGAATTTTATGCAAGTCTGAGTTTAAATATGTTCCAATATCAAGCTGATATAAATGATCAAGATTATAGAGAATTACTAACTCACCTCCAACACGTCATGATCTTTTCCTTCACTTTTGATAAAAACAAATCCCACTTTATTCTTTAGATTACCACCCATTAATAATACTTTCTTCATTAAGTTTACACTGCAAAAAAAGAAAACAAAAGTTTATTGTAAATTAAATAGGCTACTAGAATTAAGTTATACCTATAATGCAGTAACTAAATTAAACAAGCCTACATACCGACTCAAAACTTCTTGAAAATAAAAATAAGTTAATTAACGTGTCTTGTTCAATTTTAAATCAAAATAATTGCATCATGATTGAAACCTATCTACTTTAATTACTAATCAATTATTGTGTTGAGTTTTCTTTATAGAAAAACTCAAACATAAATAGCCCTACAATGCATAGTGACTCCAAATGGAATCATCTCAGTTTTCAGTGCCTTTCATTCAATAGGTTATATGAATCCAAATGGAATCATTATACATCACAAGACTAGCTTTATTTATGTCTCATTACAAGTAGTTCCTTTGGAACACACAGATAGCAGCATATACGACACTTTCAGACGGACTCCATCTGAAGTGTCATGGCCTTCAGAGTATGGGACGATCACACTTTTGAAAAATTTGTAAAAAATTAACTATTAGCTCATTTTCAATGAAAAAAATATAAATAGATCAATTATTATTTCAGGTTTTTAAATAAAATAAGTATAAAATGGAGAAAAATTCTGTTCTATGTCCACACAATAAAATGTTCATGATCTTTTTGGAGTCATTGCGCGGAAGGGACCTATGGACCTAACCTCTAACATAACCTATATCCCTAGTTTTGGCTCATGTTTATGCGGTTTTCGGGCGTGTGATCGTTATTGCATTGTTGTTTAGGATTAAATTCAAATTTATTTCTATTTATCTTATGCATCTCTTGAAGGATGGATGAAGAAATCGTGTAGCCTAATGATGGTAGTTGACAAGAAGTTACCGAAGAAACATTATTTGCTCTTCCTATTCCATCAGACAGTTAGGATGAAGATTAGGAATGAGAATAAGCTATCTCTACCAGGTGTTCAGTGGTCTAATATCAGGGTAATGATAAGGACTTAGTGATTATATATAAAAAATGTTTTCATTTCTATTCCACAATTTACAACAATACAAGATTCTACAATAGGCTACGTACATAGAGAAAGCTTGTATATATATAAAATATTTTTATTTTTATTCCACAACTGACGACAAGATTTCACATTAGGCTAGTTGATAAGAACTGAGTGCTTGTATATAAGGACTATTCTACATCTGACTTGACCAGACATGATTGATTCCACACCAGTACAGAGAACTTGTTAGAACGTGAGTAAAAGTTGAACATTTTTATTTTTTTGAACATACCTACAAAATACCGGTTACATTTCTATCGTTATTCGAATTTCATGATAATTTCTTCATAATTTTATTCTAAATGTGAAATTTCAGAATGCATTCTATTAGGCTATATAGAAAAGCCTATTCCTATTATTTTCAAAGATTTTACCTGCAATAGTGATAATAATTTATTGCCATTTCTTATGAAAGACTAATAAAAAATATCAGCATAATTTCACTAATTACCTATATATTTATTGTAATATAATAATTATGTTTATTTCAAAGATCAAAATAAGTCATAAGCCAAAAGTCCTTTTTATAAGCATCAAATAATTATGTGTTTGTAGTATGAATGCTTCCCATGATGAAACTTGTTACTCAATGCATGATGACTCTATTTTGGAGTCATAACTTAAAATGCCCAAACAGTAATTATGAAAAATGTTAGGATTTTTTTATTATTTTTATCGTTATCAGCAATGAACTATGAGTTCAATGATATTTTTTCCCAACATATTTGAAAAGTCATGCATTGCAGGAATAGGCTAAATAGAAATTATTTATTCAAGAAATAAAGTTTTGAAATCTACTTACTTGCTTTCTCCAGAAATGTTTATTGTCGCACTACGACCAGGTAAATAGATGTCACTTCTTATTGCTACAACTGGTAGTTTTAGTTTTTTATCATTTGCCATTCTATAAAAAACAATTTACAATTAACCTATTATAAAAGTTTAATCAATCATTCCAAACTATTGAGAGAAAGTGGTTATCTAGACCTAGACGTGCCTAGACGAGGACGACGACAACTCGACCTCGACATTACTATGCCAAAGCCTGATAAATAGCTGAGTAATCCACAGCCAGAGCAATCAGGATTTAGTTTTAAATATATACGAAATATCAACTTCTATCAATGAATTTTCATAGAAAAAATACTGAATTATCATTTTGATTTATCTGTAACTGAATTTGTTATTTTATATTGTTATTATTTGATTGGTAGTGGAACGTTAAAAAGTGTGTCAACGACAAGCGTTACAATGGCAGTGAAGAAAGATATAGTGAGGTCCACGTTATAATGGTAGAGGATAAAATTAGAAGAACAGCGCTGTCTATTCTCTGCCTTAATAATTAATAATATTTCTACATTGTTAAACACAGATTTGGCATCGTTGATAAATTTCTTTTAACACGGCTCTTCCTCAAAGACGGAGAGGTCCGATGCTCTATCCTCCACTAATCTCTCCCACTACCTAGCAGCATTCTCCTTCTTTTGTGTCTGTGTGGGAGAGCTTTGTAACGCATCGCTCCCCTCCACTGGCAATGTTCCAAAGTGATATGTTTGTGTATGTTATGGAGATGTGTTCATCTTAAGAACCTGAAGCGAAATGACACGGCGCATCCAATTGTGCGCAGGATGTCCGTCTGTGACTATGCTACAAACTGTGGAGGGAGAATTGGGTTTCTCCTCTTCATGTTAAAAGTAATTTATCTCGCACATTAATAATAATTATCATTTCCTTGATAAAATAATTAATTTAATGTCAAATTAATCAAGGATATATATTTTTTCATGATCTGATTCAAGTTATTTGGTAGTTATTCTATTCCAATTTCTTTAAAAAATAACAGAAAAATAGAAATCCTTTTTAAAATAAGTGATTTCATGTAAATAATTCTAAAATAACCTTTCAATATTATTTATACCGGTACGAGTGGGTCTAACCTTTATGTGTAGGCTAAAGAAGCATGGATGAAGTCTATATAGGATAGTTAGTTATCAACTTTTAGGTTTTCATTTCAGGTATTTTAATTCGTGATTCTCTTTCGGTGATGTCTAAAAATTATTCAATTGTTCCAAAAAATACATTTTTAATCAATTATACGACTTTTGTACTCAAGTACTTTGATAAAATGAAGAATAAAATGGCGGCTGGGAATTGTTTGTTTACTTTTGTACAGTCACTGTCAAAAGTAGAAATAAAATATTTTGTCAAACTGACAACATTGCAAAGCGAGAGAGAGATAGCGCTATCTGTTTTGTTGTATGATAGAAAAGGACAGCAACAGTATTCTCAATCGTACACTGCCATTATAACGTGGACCTCACTATAGTACCCTGGCGCAAAAATCCGCCATCTTGTTAGGAAGCGTCGCATTGTAATAGTATTGATTGGAGGTTCGGATCACTTTAATGATCCGGATCAATTGATCTCATTCACTGCCACGAGGTAATCAGAAAACCAGGATTGGAACTTCCTATAGTTGGCATAGGAGGTTGGCATGACTGCCTTGGTCTGAATGGTATTGTCACAATAAGCTCTATAAAAATTGTTGAAATTATTATCAGTTAATTATTTTCTAGAGGTGTTAAATTTCACTCATATCAGTAACCAAACATAATTGTTCATAAGTGTTCTTACCAGTGACGTGCGTGAACTGTGAGTATTCGCGGAATGATCCATATTCAAATTCAAACAATTTGTTAGGTTAAAGGCGCGTTTACACCGGAGTTTGAAACACGAGTTGCAAACAGAAGTTGCAAACATCTCTAAAAACGCGCATTTTTTGACGAAACATTTCGCTGTTGCAAACAGTTTTTCAGTGTTTGCAACAGAAATTTTTGTTTCCACCTGAAGTCGGTAAAGATCAAAGGGAGTTGCAAACTTTTGTTTGCAACACTAGTTTCGGTCACTATGTGCCGTTGAAACACGAAACAGAAACATTTCCCCTGCCAATGCAGTGAGGGAAGTTCCATTTTAGGTTATACTCTTCAGCGTGATGTAGCCACTCATCTTCTGTAGAGGGAAGCTGCAATCAGATGGAAGAAATTAATTATCTAGTACAACCAGTACAGTATAGCATTGTATATTATTTATATTTATAGCCTGTATTCGCTACATTTTCCCGTCGTAGTAAATTGTGAAAACAATAAGCTTGAATAGCGTAATGCTGGCCACATTTTTCACTAAATTTTTAGCGAGTGAATTTTTAACTATCATACTATTAAGATACCCTCTTTTTTCCAGGATGGAACAGAAGTAGACGAAGCAGCTACTTTTGAAACCAGTGCAATTCCCCAAACAAGTGATGGAAATATTTCCTCGTGTGAGAAAATTTTGTCTGAAATCACCCCCTCCACTAGTAATTACCGTAAGCCCTGCAAACGTAAAAGGAACCCTGAGGCCCACGAAGCATATGAAGTTATGAAAAAACTTCAATAACGGATGAAACAAAAAGATGACTGTGATGTATTCGCTGAAAATGTTGCTTGTCAGCTGCGTCAAATCACCGATATTCGATCCCAAATGATAGCAAAACATAGAATAAATCAGGTTTTGTTCGAAATTGGAATGTCTCAATTCGACATTTCTTATAACCCGCCATCAAATGGATCTTCTAGGCCTTCAAGCGCTGGTCTGGACCACCAGTTTAAACCAATAGCCGACACGCTCGCAGTCGTCAACAATCTGGACAATGGTGATGACCCCGCAAAAAATACCTATACAGCATTACAGTAATTTTGTTTGTTGTTTTTGGCCCTTTTCAGTTTTTTTTATTGACCTATGTTATACTTTTTTTTATTTTTAAACTTTAAGTGGAGCCAAGTAGGCCTGCATTCGTTTCTAAATGTTTGATAGACTCTAATATTGAACTTGTGGTTATGTAACCTGTAACGTATTAAATAAATGTTAACGATAATAAAGATATTGTCAGTGATTAGTTCTCAAAATATGAGTTATTTAAAAACTAAATATCCCTAATTACCTTTACGTTATCTCCCAACAAACCTATCTGAAGCAGATTAGTTCCTTATGGTTGTATTATAAAGTTAGGGGAACGATGTTTGCACATGCTCACTAGCACAAATGGAGTTTTTACGAAAACAACAAATATTTTAATTCTGCATTTTTTAAGACTCAGCTTAATGCTATCGTGAGGTTAGGTTAGGTTAGACTATGTAAACCACTTTTACCTGGTAAATAAACCACTTTTACCGGCCTGCCACTTACTACTTAAATGCGCCAACTTGGTCACCTAACTTTATAATACAAGCATTAGCGTCTAGTATCAGAGCAGCACACACTTCTGGTACAAATAAAGCGAAATACCAGTAGTAGATTTATTGCTTAAAATTATAAAAATATATTTGCCATAAAATACCCTAGGACCTTTTAGGGGCGAGAGCGGGGGGTTCTTAAACAGGTTCTGAGTGTTAACAACAATATTTTATATTATATTATTTAAAAATGGCTGTCGAAATAACAAATATAGGCTATGTATAGTCTACTTATAACGTCTTACCTTTATGTTATCCTTCAGAAGATCTATTAAAGCCTCGCACACCTCAGGTACAAACAAAGATATGGTTGATTTTGATATCTTGAACAGGTAACTCAAGCTTTTGTATGAATCTCCGGTAGCTAAAAAACGCAAGGTTACGGCTAGTTTTTCCGTTACAGAAATAGCCTTTCGGTAATTCGTATCCATTTTCGAAATTTTGTGACCAATCATTAAAGTTATATATTCAAAATCCTCACTGGTCATTCTTACAAAGTTTTTAAAACTTCTGTCCGTTTTCAGTTCACCTGATAGAGGGTCGACATCATCTCTATTTAAATCGTCCAACAGGTCGTTTCCACTGTACGTAGCTCTGGAATTCAGAGACGGCCTCACCCAGTATCGTCTCGGCCTACGTTGCTTTGACAACGTAGAGTTGCTTTGCTACGTTGCTTTGACACACGCCGCCGCGGCTAAAATGACATCCTTGACACTTGACATCCTCGGAAGGACTGATCCCAGGAACCAGAACATAGGCGAGTCATAATCAAGGTTGAAAACATTTTCATGAAACATGGAAATAAAACCATGAAATAAAAGTTGCAAACTTTTATTTGAAACTACTGTTTGCAACTGCTGTTTGCAATAAAAGTTTGCAACTTTTTGTTTGAAACTTCGGTGTAAACGCGGCTTAACACATCATCTCAGTTTTTGTCAGTGTTTCGATTGTTGGTTCCTGTCAATTACAACCAGCTGTGTTTTGGGTATAGGAGCAGAACAACAACTAACTGTTTACCGGTTCGGTTTCTGATTATCTAGCCTAAGGAACAAGAATCTTATCTGTTATCTTCTTTCCACTCAGACAACATTAGCCGGCTTGCGTGAGCAACAGTAGCGTCCTATGGTTGCCATGACAACCCACCGTAGTACTTATCAGCTTCTCTATTCTAGCTCGCAATAAGTCTTCTAAATGGCTGGCGATTTTTGAATCCTACTTCTTCCTTCCACAACAATTTATTCAGGAGCTTCCTCTGCCTGCCTTGACTGCTCTCTCGGCAAATATCTTCTACATTCCTTCCAGTATTATCCTACTCTCTATAATCCCTACCAATCTCATAGAAAATGACGACACGCTGTAGACTCGAGAAGTTGATTCAAGGTGTTCAATCTGATTTGAAAAATTTGAAAGATGACTTATATAATGAAACAGTAATAGATTTGGCCGTAAGCATTAGAGGAACTCTCTCAGTTTTTGCGGAGAAATATTCCAGTGAGGCTATAATTGACCTGATTCCAGATTTAGTTGGAGTCCTAAAATAAACTTGACAACTCTTTATCAGATAACAACAAATTGATTGATAATCTGGAGAACCTATCGGAAGAAAATAAACAATTATCGAGACAATTGGAGGTAGAAAGAAACAGAAGAAAGGATTGTTTCGAAGACTCTCTGTGCAATGAAGAGAGGGCAGAAGAGGAAATAAATTCCTTAAAATCGCATATAGCATATCTAGAAGCCACCAATTCGGATTTGATTAATGAGTTGAAGATAAATTCTGAAAATAAAATTCTTGAAGTGAATAGGGTAGAAGCTGTGGAATGTAAGACTTTGGTTGACGTATCAACTCAAACAAAAACTAAAATGACATGTGCAAATTGCTCAAATCTTCACGACGGATTGAAGGGTAAAGCTTGAATTGATAGAGTTGAGGCAGCGTCGTTGGGAAGATAGCGTAGAGATGGAGGAAAAAATTAAGAGGGCTTTTTTAGGGCGAGAAAATAATAACTTGGCCTCTCAAACATTGAATGTTTCCGTTAGTGCTATAGATCCAACTGAACAAGGTGGGAAATCCTATAGAACCAGCCAATCTATGAATGAATCCAACTCACGAAAACCTAGTCATTCAAACGTGAATTCGTATAATAAAAAAGTTAAAATAAGATGTTTCTCGGACAGTCAAGGAAGGCAGGTTGCTAACAGAACCCGGTCAATGAGTACCTAATCATCAAGTTTTCGATATGTTGAAACCAGGAGCGAAATTCGAAAAAGTCACCGAAGATTGTAAAAGTATATGCCACGATATGAGCAAGCAAGACCTTGCGGTTATTATAGCTGGAACAAAAATGATATGGCTTGCAATGAAGCTGATAGCTTGATCCAATCGTGCAAACGGAGAATCATGGACCTGCAGCACACAATGTATGGCTTTTTGCAGACGATATCAGCCACTTAATACAGGACCAAAATAAACACAGCCTCCAAGTTAAAGCACAATCTGGTTTAAATGAAGTGAGTAAATGGTGTCATATAAATAAATTATTGCTAAACGAAGGGAAAACCAAAATTCTGCAGTTCTACAATAGGAAAAAGTATGAAAGTACTCCTCTCCTCAGATTGGAGGGATCTAGTGTGAGTGTGGTGGAGCGTACAAAATACTTGGGCATATCCATATCAGACAACCTGGACTGGCGACTACACATTGAGAACCTATCAACAAGACTGACAGCTGTTTGCTATTTGATGCGCCGTCTTCAACCGCTCCTAGATCGAGAAGTACTTATGAATGTTTACTATGGCTGTCTTCATAGTATAATAAATTACGGTATACTATTCTGGAGAAACAGTCCACACATGGAAAGAATATTGCTTCTGCAGAAACGAGTTTTCTAAGGACTATCTTCAAGCAACCATACCTCGCCCACTGTAGACCCTTGTTTATGGAGGCTGGCATTCTAACACTACCTGCGCTGTTTGTTTTGGAGGCATGTTTGATGACTAGAAGGAAGCCAGATATTTTTTTGAGAAGTCAGCAATATCACCACTACAACACCAGACGAAGAAACGACACTCATGTGACAGTGGTACGATCCAGACTGACCCAATATGGACCAAAATATATCTGCGCTAGGATATACAACTACTTGCCAGATGAATTGAAGACCTTGGAAAACTTGAGTCAATTTAAAAATGAACTAAAAAAATTCCTCACAATGAGACCATATTATAGTCTACAAGAATACTTTGAGGAAAGAATCTCACCACACCGACACCAGGAACCACAAGGATATTGAGCACTACATTATGATGAAAAAATCTGACGACCATGGCGCATACGCGTTTCCAGTGGGAGAATATCAAGTATCAAGTAAGTAAGTATCACAAATGCTTTAATCTTTTCAATTCCGCACCGACATGATCTGCCTCGATGGTCTTGTGTGAATAAGGAAATCGCTAAAACCAATGCACGTTTGAAACAAATATGTAAACATTTCTCTCATGTTTACTTTTCGGATTTGGGTTCTTTGGGGCGACGATTGCATACATCTCATGGTCTTCACCTGAGCCATCTGGGGAAAAAATATGTTGCGGACACCATACTGAAGATCGCTTCGGGACTCAGTGACACCACAACAGAGACACCTGCTCAGCCAATACCATTGAAGTTTGGACAATGTAGAGAAGATCGTAATCATTTCACCAAACATGGCCTTCATTATAGGATGTCTGCTAAGAGAGTGCTGGGAAGGGCGATGAGTCAACATGTGAGGAGTATCCACAAGCAGATTGTGAGTGACTGCTCTGTGACTGTGATGAGTGAATCGGATAGTAGACGGTCGGAGCAGCTTTACTTCCCGAAAATACTGATTCTCCGATCCTTCAAAATTTGGGATCCTGTCCTGTCACTCCAGATTCGCCCTATTACACTACTGTATCTGACTCATATGCTGATATCAGTAATAGTCGTCCAGCTGAAGAGGTGATTCCAGTCGCGGTGTCAACGAGAATACCTTTTTTAGAAAACATTCAGTCAAAAGAGAAAGATTTCTTGCATGTATCAACTTGAATAAACGTAGTACATCGCATGTTACAAGGCATAAAGTTCCATTCATATCTGATTTGCCGGTGAGCACCAACGTCAATGTCAATTTATTTCTCTGGAACTGTCAGGGCTTATGTAATAAGTTGGAATTAATTGAAACGCAGGCACAGAATGATGCGGGATGCACGATGACGTAATCACGCAAAAGTCTGCTGCAGCTATTGCTACGGATGTGTTCACGCGCCTGACTTCATGTGTGTGTCTGACTTCACGCGCGCAATTCTCTGTGATTCCCGCCAATTCAACAATGCGTGATCCCTATGCGCGACGCACTCAAGTCTGGGATCCCAGACTTTTGCGTCATTGCGTGGCACGCAGTAGTTATTTGCCAGTAGTCGTCATTCCACCTCCTTCATTCCACCATGTTCTATTGATTAGACGTGTTAACAGTGGCGTATCCAGAAAAAAATCATGGGTTATCATAACATTGTTGTAGGAAGAACCTAAACTTTTGGGGGTCACCGGGGGGCGTGGGGGTATTGTTTATCCCCCACAAAAAGTGGGTCTGGGGGCTCTCCCACGGAAAATGTTGATACTATACCTTCAAATTAGTGCGATTTTACGCGATTTCCACTGAAAAATAAAATTTCATTCAAGGTTTTTTGTTCAAGTTGGCTAATTATTATTTCGATTTTCCTTTGAAAATGTTATAAGCCTATGATTTTTTTATTGAATAACAAATAGAATGGATTGGAATTTTAAAAGTAATTCAGTTGTTTTAAAAAATCATAATGTTTAAATAACCTGAATAGGCCTACTCATTATTATATAGAAAACTCTAATCTCGGTTCAAATTTTTTTACAACTTTCAACACCATAGTATAGGCTTAGTTTCAACATGATTTCACTATTTTTCATAATTTTGAGAAATTTCACAATACATCCCCATATCCCCCCTGGATTTTGTTCTGTCATGCTTGTCTGTTCTGCTTTTCCTGACTTGAATTTGTTATTAAAATTGTAGCCTTCCTCGCTATTCCTTGGTTTTCATCATCTTTTATTTATAAATTTAGAGTTATTTATAATTTAGTTTTCCACTTTTTTTATCCCTTCTTAATGCATGGGAATTATAGATTCATCATAGAAATTTATTTTTTATGTAGTAGATCTTTAATAAAAATTGAGATCTCTCTTTATAATTATAGATATAACTCATATCGTTATGATAACTCGAGCTTACGCACAGTCCTTTGTTGCCTATGTAAGCTCTTTCCTATCTGATACAAGAATTTTATACAAGAATAAAATTGTGATAGCTCAAGAGTTTTATTGTTTAGTATAGTTCTATATTCTGTTGTTTGATTTAAGTAAGTATATTATATTGTTTCTTGAATTTTATAAACTTTATTGCTTAAGATTCTATGTAACTGCTTTGAATTGTATTCAGAAGGAAAAAATAAATTGAATTGAATTAATGCATGGGATACGACACTGGTTATTATATAATACAACTGTAACTATTGAATTCAATAGCATTGTCGATACACCAACCCAAACAGCCATTATCCGTTTTCACACCGATATCTCGCCGACACAGGACAGAATTTACTCTGATGGACAGTATTAGTATTAGAGGAGGCTGTAGTTTATAACTGCGCGAGGTTAACTATTCACAGAACAGTTCCTCATAAAATGTGTTAAAAGTTTAAAATATTCCCTAAACTTGGTTTCGTTATCCAACAGAACTTGGTAATCAAAATAATAAATTATTGTAAGAAACCCTTCTTCCTCTCTGTCAATAAAAAGTTCAAAGGGTTTTCATTTACAAAATTCATTAGAAGATTCTCTTCATTATCCTCTTCGTCCAGCATCAAAGCTACAGCAATGTGTCCGACATCTATCTACAATGTATGTTACATCTATCTACAATGTATGTTACATCTATCTACAATGTATGTTACATCTATCATAGTATGTTACTATGATTGAAAATATAATCGCGCGCTGCGAGGTTGGTGCCAGAGAAATCACCCGTTTTTATTATCACGCACGCGTGATTACCACGTATCGCTGATGACGGATCACGCAATAACGATGCGTGGTTCAGAGATACCTAGACTTAACTCCCACGCCAGGTAAGTATGAGTTTTACATTTTCAAGTTGAGGACCACTCTGGAAGATTGCACATTTCTCTGGCGAGAGTTACGAAAAATTTGCCATTTGTCAAGCTGATATCTCAACAATAGATAGCTGTAGTTGAAGTTATTAGCTTCAACCTGTATTTGAATCTCAAGAAAACGTAGTAAATTAAACTGAGCGTTCGTTCATTATTGAAATTAACCGAAAAATATGATTGAATTGTGAGTTATGAAAATTCAGCTCACCCAGTTGTTCTAGTTTACAAAAACGCTGCCAGGGTGCGTTGGCATCGTAGAGCTGACAAACCGCCAAAATATGAATTCGTTAGTCCAGGCTATAATCTAAAACAGACATTAATTTTTATATATTATTATCTATATAGTTTTCATATAATATTATACAATATTATTTATAAATAATATTATTTTATACATTTTTATAAATTATTATATAATCTTTTAACAATGAGGAATGGTTAATTAATTGACAAAATATTCCATCTTGATTCTGTAAATTCATTATTAATTTATAAATTTATATATTATATAAAAATGAATGTCTGTTTGTATGTGTGTTTGTTTGTTTGTTCCCTATAAACTTGAAAACTACTTGACAGAAGGTCAAACATCCCTACCCACGTACCAAATCGAACCTGACTAGTGGTATTAATAGTGAGGTCCACGTTATAATGGCAGTGGTATTGCTATCCTTGTCTATCATTCAACAAAGCGGATAGTGCTATCTCTTTCTTGCTTTGCTCTGTTGCCAGATCGTCTTTTAACAATGAGGAATGGTTATTGACAAAATATACCACCTTGATTCTGGAAATTCATTATTAAATTATTGAAAAATATAATATCTTGCTTGATAACATATAATTGATTATTTTAAACGAGAATGAACAGTGTAACATCAATAAAGCTGTATCAGCTACCGTCCATAGAAGACATTGACAAGACAGAGGATCGGCAACGATGATCTCCTATCTTTCTTCACTGTCATTATTACGTGGACCTCACTATATGCGCTCCGACCTTGCGAGGTCGGACAAGTCAGTTGAACAGTTCACCAGACTTCCGACAGTATTTGCCCCGCCCATTACAACCTCATAAGTCATTCACGTTCCGAGGTCGAATTTATGTACCTCAAGCTGGGCAACATATTGGGATAGTGAATTTAGCCCAATTTCAATTCCAATTCTTTGGCCTGATTGCACAGAAGCCTGAATTTTAATCATGATCAATTTCACGAGAACCAATAAGGGAAGGTTTTTAAAAAAATTAACTGGCTTTTGTGCAACCGGCACTTTATTTAATATCTTTACTGTTAGAAAAAATGCCAACAGCACATGGTGTTCCCAATAAGTGGTGTTGTGTTCACGCCCGACGTTGCTTAACGTGAACTATAAATAATACAGATCCCAAGACAGACAACTGACCAGAGGAATACTTCAAGGTACAGTTTTAGGACCGATACTATTCTCCTTGTACATCAATGACTTGCCAAAGAATATAATACTGGAAACACTGTCCTTTTTGCAGATGATGCAAACTTCTTACTCGTGGGAGGGGACATAAGAGAATTGTAGACTCAAGGAGAGATAGTTATTAGTAATATCCAGGAAAGGTGCGTGGCAAATCGTTTGTCAGTTTATGTGAGAAAGACCTGTTACATCGATTTCAACATGCAACGCCAAAGCACTCCTCCATGTATGAATTTTCGGATTGAGGCTGAAGAGGTTTTGTCTACGGCGGTGTTTGGGTTTCTGGAGGATATAAAAGTGGATTCTGGGCTTGAATGGAAGATGCACATTGAATGCCTCATCAAAAAGCTGAGTAAGGCTGTCTTTGCAATATCAAGGCTAGCAAAAATAATGATTCAGAAAGTGAGCTTGACTGCCCACTAGATACGGATACTTCCAGCCTCTCCTGACCTATGGCTTGATGTTCTGGGGGTTGTCACAGGACTCAATAAGATTATTTAGACTCTTCCTAACCTCTATATTCATGAATGTGCAATGTGTGGATTCAAATTGCGAGAGTCCTGACTCACTGGGGCTTCTATTCACAGATACAATACTAGAAATAATAGAGAATTATTGAGAATTCAGGCCCATAGAACTACATTCTCTGAGACAAGCACTCAGTATATTATGATAAGAAAGATTTTGAATGCTCTCCCTACAGAAATCACCAATCTGATGAATAAGAGGGAATTCAAGATTTGGCTGGGAAACTGGCTAATATCAAACAAAGAATTTTATAGATATCCTAGTTTGGAAGAGTTCTTAGGGGGTTCTGCCATATCTGTCAATCTTGAATAATTTACAGATGGGAATTTACAGCATTTGTTTTGGAATTTCTTTCAATGATAATTATTCTTAGCTAATTTACATAATTACTTGTAAATTTACAGCATTTCACTTGAATTTTCATTTGTTTTCAGCCAATTGATTGATTGACTTGTTCTTCTTGTTGTGCTGTTACTGTTTTTGTTTATATTTATGAACAATATTTATTGTTTTGTTTTAATTGTTGTTAGTTTTTATATATTTATGACGAACTGCCAAACATTGTAAAAAATGTACCACATGCAAAGAATAATTGATTCAATTAAATTAAATTAACTTCGGTGATCGAATGAGAACCGGTAGTGTATTCAAATTAAATGGATCAATTGAATTACAGTATTAATAAAAATAGATTAATCATTATCAATTAAATTTGTTATTAATCACAAACTTACACAGACAAACATTTTCACACCGATATCTCGCCGATACAACACGACAGGATAGAATTTACTCTATTGGACAGTTTAGAGGAGGCAGTGGTTTATAACTGCGCGAGGTCTATATTGTTCACAGAACTACTAGTGAAGTTTACTGATAGCTGGCAGGCTCGCTCCATCTTTATACGACCAGCCAGGGGGCTCAGCCCTCTGTACCTGTACACTGTTTACTGTCCTGTTTAATGTAGCCTACCCCAGCTGAATCATCCAAAAATGACATCAACAGACTCGCTTCGCTCGCCTGCATTTTTCATTTGAGCTTGCTTCTTTCTTTCAGATATCCTAGGTAGTCAATATAAACATTGAGGCTCGATTCGATCACCGGTTGTTTGAATTATATGTATCACAGAGTTGCAAAACTCTCTCTATTTTGATCAACATGAATATAATATACAGTGACTTCCCATAGTATTTTTGTCTAGTTCTTATAAATTTAAGTTAATCAATTCTAGACTTATTTTTGGTGTAATTTTGAATTACGCAAGAGATAACATTATTTGTACAGCACCTCGTCCTGAATACGAGTATCAACTACCGTATCAAATTTGAACATTTTTTGTCAATCAGTACAATTAGTGTAGCCTGCGTTTATCACTTACAAAAGTTTGTAAACTTGTTTGGAAAGTCAGGTACGGTATTTATTACCTACCTGAAAGAAGTGGTTGGGAATAAAGAAAAAAAAGATGGTCTACTCTTTTGTTAAATTTTAAAACAGCTATAAACCTTTCCCTAGGCAAATAAATCACACAAATCTATCAATAATATTTTATTTTACGTTGAAAAAAAATCAGACTTAAATGGACCTTCTCCGGTTTGGAGTGAAATAACAGGACTTATTTTCTAATTCGCGAAACCACAAATAGAAACGCGAGTACAAGAGGGAATATCGTCAGACGAGGCTGAGAATTGTTTCGCTTCATTTTTGGCACGACCTTGAGACATAAGAACCAGTATTAGCAACTCTTTCATGCACTGTCTGTCTTTTTTATTCACATTTACACATGGCCCGCACCAAGTTCAAAGTATCTACATATTATTCTGATTTTTACTGACTTGATTCGTGATCACCATTCTTGATATCATTTCAGGTGTGATGGAGTAGGCTATACACTATACAGTAATTAAAAAAAGGGAAGATTTGAAAATTATAATGTAAAATAAAATTACAAATTCATTTAAATTGTAGGTAAGAGTTTTTTTAACAGAGGCGACCTTGTTAATTACTAAACTTCTAACACTAATTAGTTATACATGTTGATTGAAATAAAATGTCAAGTGAAAATGAGACCTCCCTTTTGAGTTTGGATTATCAACAATTGTTACACGAGCCTACTTATTTTCCAAAGAAGCCCTTAGAAAGCCTATATAAATCTATATAGAGGAGCAATCTATTGCTGAAGGATTACAATTTATTTAATTCAAATCAAATTGGAAACTTGTGGTTTATTTATTTACTTACTCATTTATTTATCATTCACAATCAACTCAAGGACTAAGCGAAACATACATCTTTATCCCAATTAAAAGTTGTTATCATTCAATATAACATTAAAATAATACTACCAATTGCAACATTCTCTTCTACCTACTTTCTGAAAAATAGACTTCTTATTCATCTCTTTTCTGAATATTAGATGAACAATTGCTTTTTCCCTATTGTATCGTATTGCAAGTGATCTTCTTAAAAAATGAGTTACTGCGTATATATTCAATGGAAATGAGCTTCTTATAAATTACCATTTATAGAAGACTATGAAATGATTATTACCGTACCATCAAGATCTCAATCTCAAATTGTTGTTCCCTGATAGAAAGGATTCAATATGATAAATGTTGTTTTCCTTGACGAAACACTTTTATAATAACTTTGTTGTAGTCTAGTTGTGTTTCACTGTAAATATTGAAAAAAATCTTTGATGAGAAATGACAAATGTTTGACTAAATTAGATAAAAGATTGAGTACTTATAAATATGTATGTGGAAACACAGTGTCTGGACTACAAAAAGGTCAATATGATTGTTGTATTAATCTGATTGGACAATCAACAAAAGGTGATTAGGTGTGAATTATAAATCAATCATATTCTCAGATAAAATACAGTAGTGTATGAGATGGAATATATTGAAGTTTATGAAATATAAAGTTAGCCGAGAAGAAAGAAGGCTTTGTTTGCACCCTTCAGTCTGCTAGCGTTACCTGGTCGTGGGATCGAATCGCGCCGGTAAGCATGGACGTTTGATCATCTCATCTCATCAAATCACCCACGCACTCTCTATTACCCACACACAAGGTGAAAAATCTAATGTCGGTATCATTAGCATAAAAAAGGCAAGTGCTACCAGCATTTAGATAAGTAGGTAGAGATGTCACTATGATTGTGGAATTGTTATCAAATAAAAGAGTTCAATATTTAACCCTATTTTTATAGAAAATAAGTAGTACCCTTGTAATATTTTTAAATTAAAAACGACTAGGTTTGACATTTATATCATTCACAAGTGTCTTTTTTTCTAGTTATTTTCTATAATTAAACATTCAAGTAGCTATATTAAAATACTTTATTATGGTTCAACATTATTTGTATCACGTAGATTGGGCCTAATTATAAGGTAAATAGGTAAAACAATAATATTATATTGTAAGTAGTACTGTGACGACAGTGGACATTAAGGAATCGCTTACTGCAGAAAGGGAACAAATCCATTTTTGCATATTTTTCAGGAGAGCAAAAAGTATAGTAATTAGGAGTGGTTGGATAAGTGAGTAAATAGGGATAATATTGAAAAATTGTCTTTGGTAACGTGACGATTTTAATGCCAGTGTGCATAATGATGAAGTAAGTAGGAGTGAATTATGAAGGATAATAAACAACATTTAGGAGAAATTGAGAAATTTATCAATAATAAAATAATCGAAATTGAAAAATTATCGTATGTATTGAAGTTGAGGAGAAACAAAATCAGGTTTTGACCTGCAGGGTTGTGTTGATTATTATAGAGATTATTGGTCATGAATTAAAAATATAATTATTATGTGTGGATTACTGTTGAATTAAGGAAAAAGTTAAGGGAAATTATTAATAGAATATTAAATACCGTATGAAGAAGTAGCCTTATACGTGGAACCAGATATTGAACATTTAATAAAGATTCAATTTGAGTGTGTGAGGTACAAAACAAATAACGAGAAATACAAATAATAAAATACTGATGGTTATATTTAGAATTATAATGGAGTGAATTTTCATCTCATTCATAGATATAAGTCAGAATAGCCTATGTACTATGTTGGAATAGTTTTGGTGAACTTTTCAGCGATGAACTGAATTTTTGAGACTCAATTCAGAGTATTTAGATGTGAGTTATGTATGAAAAATAAACTAAATAATCAAAAGTTAAAAAAAATTAAAAAAAATATATAAAAAATATATTATGGTGGAGAGACAAAATCAGGTAACTTGGTGAACTTTCACTATTCTATTATAATTTTTGTTACATGAATCAATTATTGGACAAATAATCAAGTAACGTAGATCATTTGGTAGGGGTTGTAGGCATATATTTAGGAAAATTAAGTGAAATTTACAATAATACACATTATAGACTAATAAAAATGAAAATGGAGAAATATGGTGAAGTTGATGAAGGAGAGAATCCGTTTTTGAGCTTCAGAGTTGAAGAGAATCCTCAAGACTCAATTTGAGGGGGGGATGGACAAAACGGGGGACCAGTGGGGGGGACCGAGCCTTGTTCAAGTTTGCTCCTCGGAATCCTGGTCGCCTGGTGCCTGTGTGCAGCTCTCGGGATGACGTTTTGGGTGCACTGATCACAAAGTCCCAGAAGTTTGAACGCGTTCGATGTGCGAGAAAGTGGAGCGTCGGGCGCGTACAAACTTCTTGGCCAATAGTAGTGTTGAGGCAGGTCATGGTTTGGACGAGTCCAATGCGGCGCCAGACTGGTGGGGATGGGGGAGTACGGGTGAACGAACTCAGACAAGGTCTCGACGGTGTTGGGGTAGGACCTATGCAACTGCATAGCACATTAAAAAACCAAAAAAAGACGTGTGACGTAGCTGTTATGACGTAGAAGGTTTCTAAGTCGAGGTCTGGGGGAAAGGATTTGGTGTATTCTGAGTGCATTTCACAGGTTTTGATGACGTTTAGCATATACAGTACTAATCAAATCGACTTAACATGTAAGTAGCCTAATCAAGTTTCTATTTTTTTTTAATAATGTTATCCCTGAAAAACTTTTCTCCTTTTGTAACATAATAAGTTTATATTGGATGATAAATGAATAACTATTTAATTCCCTGTAAAGAAGAAAAACCACAACTTATATATCTATTGTAGAAGATATCCATGTTAATTGAAGTATTTGATATTAAAGTCATACATTACATTGATGTATACATGATATGTAAATGTAAATTCATAAGAAAGCTGCCATTACTTAGAAGTGATTTTGAGACAAAAAGAATAATAATTATTATACATAAAAACCCAAAATAACGTTGTTTGAATAAAACAACTGTGATGGAGAACAAAGAAAACATTGTGCTCATTCTTTTCCAAATAAAGTACACATTTTCCCACTCGTATGACTTTAGTTTTCCAGTTTTCTCATCATCTACATTCATTGATTGCGCATTTTCATTGATTATTCTGTTTACATTTATTGATTAGTTCAACGAACTCGAGCGTGTGTCGAGTGAGAGTGAAAGGGGTCACTCGAGTTCATCTCGGAAAAGCCAATGCACTCTCAGCTATGACGAGTCTAGACGTGACGTCACACTTGAGATACATTGATGACGTCACGAAATTGCTAAATGCATCCTGACCTGCGCAACGACAGAGCCATTGCGTATCAAATTCGTCACGAATCCTACTGTGACCTATCCACTAATCAGTTGTTAGGTATTATAGAGAAAGGATAGCATAAGCTTATGCTATATTTTCTTATTGTATTACTTCCTGAATTTTTTACCATTCTTATATTGTAATAGAAAATTTTTAATAATTATTTATCATGCAAAATTAATACATGCAATATACTAATATAATAATGTAATATAATAATGCATTATAACGTGACGTAGGTGTAGAGACTTTTCAAGAAATATAATAATCACCAAAATATTCAATTTCAATTATAAAAATTTATTATTAAATCAATTATAAATTTATAATCTTGACGAATAGAATGTAATCGATAATCAAGAATAAACAATTAATATATTATACTTACTACCATTGAACGCAGATAATCGGCAACGTTGTGGTCCTATCTTTTCTAATTTCTACTGACATTATAAGGTGGACCTCACTATAGACAATAACCAGGTTTGGAAGATTCATCCAAATTGATGCTGTTATATTCAATCTGATCTAATGAAAGCAGTAGTGTAATGTCAATAGAAATAACACAAATTGTAATGATTCTGGGTAGGTAGCTAAATTGTAATGATGAATATTCACTATAAATAATGTTTTTTCTCGTGAATATTTCCTATTTTAGTGATAATAATGTGAAATATTTGGTTTATGTTTAATATTTGATAATAATATATGTTTTGTTTTGAAGCATCTAAATTTGAAAATCTACTTTGTGAAAATTATTAAGGACTGAAAATTTTAGCTATATTTAACTACACAAGACTTACCGTAACTTCTTTCGGACTATGTGTAACCTTATCTAAATTCGGAGAGGAATAGCACAAGGTTACCTTATTTTTTCTCCCTATCATTTTGATGATGTAGGCTACTTATTGTATGAATCATGTACCTGTATACATAAAACATGTACGGTATGTTTTTCCTACTTTCAGTGCTGGTTTATGTTCCTGTTTAAATCATCCAATGGGATGAAGGAGTGAGTAAATTTCGTCGTTGGCCAACGAAATCAATCTTATAATAGGTACCCTGATTTTAAAAAAATATGTTGAAAATTGAAGTTGACTCGAGTCTTAAAAGTAAAAAAATGGTCTCGTCTAAAATACTCGCACGTTTAATACAATAGGTCTATAGTGGACAGTCACTTTGTTGTCTACACAGATTGGAAAGTATCTTTTCTCTGAGGCTATCTAGTTGTAATAGAACTACATAATTTGTATTATTTGCCATGAATTTTCACAATGAATAGATAAATTGCTGACGACGGTGAAAATTCATGACAAGTAAAATTATGGAAAAAATGAGAGGCTCTAGTCAGTCGGTGGTAAGGACGGGACCTGGAAACATCTACAGCAGATCAACCAGCCCGACTTCTCCCTACTGAGAGGGTCTCCCATTTGGGTAGAGTGAGTGCCAAATTAATTATATTATTTTTATCTGAGGGTATATCTTGTCAATATTATTTGAAATCATATTTTATCTTTTGAAAATAATTCTTTTTAAATTATCAATAAATATTATATTATTCATTCTACATTCAATTATTTTACAATTAAAACCTTTCTCATGAGATAAAGAGTAAGATCCAAATTTAACCTCTCGTTAGCCAAGCGATATTTAACCCCTCATTTTTTGATCAGTACATCTTATTTATTAATTATAATATAACAGCATTATCTTTTATTAATTTCTGTATCCAACTCCTAGAGAGTTAGGACCTGTAATTCTTGTTGAATACAATCAATATTAATTATTTTGTTACAAATTTTAAATTACATCATAAATCAAATTAGTTCAACCAACAATTAATCCATACCATTACATAGTATTTTTATATTTATATGTAGGCCTACCGTATCTATTATGATTTTATCACATTTCTGACGAATACCGTACGTTACGGTCCTCTTTATACACTCTTTCTCATTTAATTTGCCGTAATACATAGGCTAATGTATTTTATCAATTTATGCATACATGTCATAGGCTATTACAAAATAGCATTGACAATTAGCATACAAGTTCAACACTCAACACATAGGACTACATCTAAAGTGCAATACAGTATCATATTCAAACAACTCATATTTTCATCACTCAAACTCTTGGAGCCTTCGCCGATCCACCATTTTAGCATACATAAATACGCTGCACACAGGGAGATTAGTAATGGCTAACGGCTACTAGCTGCTACTGGATCGCGGAATTTGAAATCTCTGAAACTCAATAAATGTAAAAGGCGATTCCAAATCCGTGTTCCCACAACATCTACAGAACGCTACTATTGTCCCTGTGTGTGTCACACTGATTAAATGGTTCCTGAAGGTGAGAACAGAGCTTATACAGCTCAACAAGTAGGCAATCAACCAAGAGGTGAAGCTCTGTGCAACCTCAGGGAGGAGGAAGATTTGGTGCACTTCATCACCAGATGTCCCATGGGAAATCCGCTGCAGTCATCTGAGGAGGAGCGTGCTGTCAATGGATGAGCTGGGTGCTAAATGGTGACAGCTGGGTTGATCTGAGAAAATTTTGTTAACGCTGATCGGAATTAGTTACAGTTACTCTCCAGTTCAAGAGTTCATTATCACACACTGAATGGTGCAACGTCTGAATGTTACAAGGAGTTCAATATATCACTATGATAGCGTACATCTCATATTTATATGTACTTCTGCTTTTTACTTTCCTTGCCCTATTACCATAGGTACCGTAAGGAAAGTATTGCTTTCCGAAAAAAATTAAGGTACCCCAATTTCTATATTTCTGTACGTTTCAAGATCCCCTGAGTCCAAAAAAGTGGTTTTTGGGTATTGGTATGTGTGTGTGTGTATGAGTGTATGTGCGTCTGTGTACACGATATCTCATCTCCCAATTAACTAAATGACTTGAAATTTGGAACTTAAGGTCCTTACACTATAAGTATCCGACACAAACAATTTCAATCAAATGAAATTCAAGATGGCGGCTAAAACAGGGTTTTCCGCGATTCTCTCGAAAACGGCTCCAACGATTTTGATCAAATTTATACCTAAAATAGTCATTGATAGGCTCTATCAACTGCCACAAGTCCCATATCTGTAAAAATTTCAGGAGTTTCGCCCCATCTATGCAAAGTTTGATTTTAGATTCTTAATTATAAGTCTTCAATACAATTTAAACAAAAAAATTCAAGTGGAAAGGATTGAAACATGAAAATCTCTACAATTAATGTTTTGTAACATTTTCACCTAAAAATGGAAATAAGCTCAAAATTCGAGAAAATGTGATTATTCAATTGCAAACTGTTGATTCTATTAAATCATTCACTATGAAGAGATAGCAGACCTCGTGTGTCTCCAGCGTTATATAGTCCTGTCACCAGCTGGCTCAGATCTTAGAATAGTAGACTTGAGATGCGCGTGAACACCTAGCGTCAGGTGATCAATTTTCATAACGGCAAGGAAAGCTGTGTGAGTGCGCCACACCAGATTTTTTATATAGTCTCTTTTTTGTCTTATATGCATATTGTATTTCTAGCCAACTCGTCCTGACGGATTTTATCCATGGGGAAAATTTGCTGACAATATTAATTAAATAATATTACTTTGTATTATTTATTCAATAGAAGCTCTTATTATTATATTGTCTGTGTAGGCTGCTATACACATGTTCCACAGTATTTGTTGATTTCATGACAGAAAGTATACAATAACTTTTCTAGTAGTAAAAGAAAACAGTTTATAGTGAGGTCCACGTTATTATGTCAGTGGAAAAAATGTGACAACAGAGCTGCTGATTCTCTGTCTTGCCACTGGCTTCTACAGAAGAATGCTGATTCCGGTATATCTGATGTAATATTAAGTGTCCATTCTTGTTAAACATTATAAATTAAATTTTAATCGTCAAGAAAATCTATTTTTCAACGATTTAATAATAAATTGTCATCGTGGAGATTGAATATTTTGATAATTAACAAAATTTCTACATTGTTGAATTGATTGTCGGTCTAGTAATGTTTTTAATTGAGTCGGATACATTATTTATTTGACCTTTTCAATTCATGATTACAAAAAAAAAGACTTTTCAAATGAAATAAAAAGAATTTTTCTATGCATGGACAAAATACCTGTATGCAGAAATCCAGGAAAGAGTAACAGTGGTATAATGTTATAGTAATTTTTTTCAAATTTCAACAAGTTTTTGAAAAATTACAATTTATTACTCTGAAAGTTCTAAAATTAAGCAATGAATCAAATCTAATTCTCATTTTGAAATTAAAAAAGACAGGAATATTTTCTCTGTCCGTCAGTTGGTTCTGATGAAAATTGCAGTACGGTATAGAAAAATTAACAAAAATCTTGAGATTTCTTGAGAATTTTATAAAAATCATTACCATCAGGAAAAAGCACTATAACCAAATGTCTGTAATCAATTGATGCTGTATAAACAAATTTTAGCTTAACTCTGCAAATATTTTACGAATCGGAATTGATCATTAATAGCTATTTTATAACAAATGAATATTTGTCTGTAATTGTAATGTAATATTGTCTGTAATCAATTGATGCTGTATAAACAAATTTTAGCTTAACTCTGCAAATATTTTACGGATCGGAATTGATCAGTAATAGCTATTTTATAACAAATGAATATGTTTGTATGAGACAAAAATTTTAGCACAGCATTTACCGCAAGTAACAACAAATTGAATGGGTATGTTCTGGCTTCATAAATATTTAATAAATTAAATTTTATTATATCCAACCAAATACTCCTTGCAAATACTATAAATAATGAATTCAATAAAAACAGCTAGGCCATATATGTTTTTTTTTCGTCAAGGAGATTGAACTGGATTTAGTCAGAAGAGCCACAATTCTTACAACAAACAAAGCCTCTTATGTCCAAATCAAATAATTATACAATTGCCATTGCCTTGCGGTGAGAAATCGTTATAAATGTTTCTAAGTCAAGTTTCTTTGAAGCTGAACTTGATAGAGTTGAAGCTCTTGAAGTAGAAGCTTGCGGTGTAGGCCTACACTGCTGGTGATCATCAATGATCCTAGAGCTGCTGGCCTCAACTTGCACTAAACTAGGCTTTGCATTTTTCACTTATCTATTTACATGAAATTTACTTTTTTCTTGAAAGGTTTTTTAGCTCTAGGAATTTTCAAACTTCAATAATTCACCTTCAACTTGAACACAATTGAAACACTAACCTCCACTGAATAATAAATTGAAATTTATTATATCCAACTATGAATCTATTTTTATAGAATCATGTTTTTTAATAAAATCAGTTCTGAGCTCTTGGGGTCGCCACAGAAACAAACCAGCAAGGGTCTCATTATTAGTAACAGATATTTCATTCCAATAAGAGATCCTTCTATTTCTAAAACGAATGGAAGATTTCATTCAGGAAGTTTCATTTTTGTACGAGCCTTTCTCACTGACGATTAAAAAAAAATAGAGATATGGGGTAGGTGCTAGGTGGCAAGTAGCGAAAGCCCAGATAATTTTTGTCATATATTTTGTATAAAATTAACCTACGCAGGGTTCCAGATAGTACTTTTAACAAATCAGTATTCAGATAAAATAAGTATGCTCATTTTTATCACAGACAACCTCATCATGTTTTTCTCCGTTTTGATTTCTTGTCTGTTATTTTTTCTCTTTTAATCCCCTTGTCTTGGAACATTTTCAGGTCAGCACAAAACAGAATCTGAAAATTAAGAAAGAGAATTTTCAACACTTTCACAAAAGTATAGTATTTTATTGGAATCATATTTTTAAAAACTTGTGTAATTTGTAATGCTCCTTAACAGAAGCTTTGTCACATATAGGAAAAAGAAACATCAACTTATAAAGTTTTGAAACTGATATTTTCATAGAGCTCAAAGGAGGAAGAACTCTTCAAGAAGTTCTTTAATTAGCTTGGTTAAAAACAAAATTTAAAGAGAATCATTCACAAAAGTATTATATTTCTATATAAAAAGCATAACAAGTTATAGATTTTCGTAAGACTGCGAACTAACAACAGTCGTTTTGCTGAAGACTATGGTGTATTGCTTCCACGATCCAAGATATGTGTAAAAGAGCCGGTCGATGACATGCGCAGTAGTCATGTCGCTACTGTAAAGCACTGTCATGCTCGCCACTCACGCCAAATATAAATCTATTCATCTACCGTATAATTTAGTAGTTTTAATTGAGATTAATTTTTAATTCATACATCTCTGATATTCTATTATAAATATTTGTTATCAAAGTAAACAGTTGTAGCCTAGTAACTTTATTTTATACTAATAATAAAATACTTACAGTGTGGGCCCAGCCAGCTTCATTGCCGTAGAGAAGCCGGAAATGTTCGCCGATCTCATCATAGATTTTGGTTGTGACAGTTTTAGCTGACTTCAAATGCGGCAGGTAAAGTTGTGATGCTATTTGGAATACGTGCGTATCTACTGGTACTGACTCCAAGTGCCCAAGTGACATAAGACTGATGCAGTCTGCAACCTACAACAACAATTATTGAATAAAAAGTTTTTTTTAAATACTTGGGAATAGAACTGGTTCAAAACATTTGGTATAATATTAAATGGAAGTATTGCTTGGGAAAATAAAACTAGCTTCACTATTTATTGCCTGTGGTATAGGATGTGATATTTTTGCTAGTTTTGATTTGACCTTACAATAAAAAGTGTGCGAAATTGGTTCAGTGACCAAACATTTACTGGTTTCTTCATAGATGAATATTGTTACTAAACTTGGATTTCTAATAAGCTGCGTACAAACCTACGCTCCACGAACACGCGAATTTCGCTTTCCATCAGCTGATTATAACTGTATTTGTACAGAAACGGTAAGATACAAATGTAATAAGTTTATCCTCAGCTGATGGTAAGCGAAATGCGTGTGTTCGTGGCGCATAGGGCTGTACGCAGCTTTAGAGTTTGTTTTTGTCAAACAGTAGCAATAAAAGCAATACAGTATAGAAGCAGTAGCAGAAAAAAGTAATCGCCGGCCGGGTCGGTCTAGTGGTTTGGAACGTTAAGGTGCGTACAGACTTTCGCTCTGCTCCGCAACCGAACGTCACTCCAGCAGAGCGATTGATGATCGACCGGGGAGCAAGAGTGGTTCGACCGGGGAACGCGAGAAGATCTAACATCTTCCGTAACGTTCATGATGGGTGCGTGGGCGGAGCGACTGTGGTTCGATGGAGGAACGAGGGCGGTACGAGGGCGGAGCGTGCTCGGTGCGGGTTGGAAGCGCGTATATGTGTAAGCAGCTTTACAGAATTCAGTTTGATTGCACTGCCTAGTTCGTGGGTTCAAATACCGCCGGTGGCGTGGACATTTGATCATCTCTAATCAAATCACCCACGCACAGGCAAAAAGCTCATGTAGGCATCATCAAATTAATGTGAAAATCAAGCAATAAAAAAGATCAATAAAGATTGATTACTATAGATTTATCAGTACCGTATCATAGTTAATAAGAACTATATCAAAAAATGGAAAGATTTGTTTTTTTCTGAGGATGATGAACACATGAGCTCAAGATTTGTGCGTGGGTAATGAGATTGATGATGAAGAGAGATGAGTGGACCTACAGTTTTAGGTGTACCAATTCATCCAGAGAGATAAAGTAGTCTATTCAATCTAATCATATAAGATCTAAACATGATGAAAATACTTGTCAATAATAGATTCATAATGATAATATTTATCCAGATTGGAGAAAATCGATGATACTGACATTCAGATAAATAAAAGTGAATATCTTACGTAAGAAATTGATCAAACTGGCCTAGAAGAAACTGAAGTATAGTATATCTAGAGCGGAGAAAATCTAGGCAACACAAATATTAATGAAAAAAGTGAAAATCAAAGCAAATCAAAAGAAATGGATTGAATCGATATAGAGAATAGTTTAGCTACTAGTACCATAGAGAAATTGTATTATTATTAGTTTCTCTAAGCTAGTATAGAGGAAATCTAGAATAAAAATATATCAATAGCTTATCAAAATTAACAGATTCAGTTTGATGAAATTTAACTACAGAAATAAAGCACTTACCTTTGCACCGATTCCAGTCAGTTTCATCAATTCTGCTTTTGCGTCTTTGTAAGCCATTTGTGTCAGTTTGTCAAGCCAGCTTTTTCCGCCGAATTCGATGATTTTCAGCGCCGACTGATGAATGTACTTGGCTCTATAACCGAATCCCAGTTTTCGCAAATTCCCTTCAACTCCTTCCACGGCCAAAGCTTCCACAGGTGGGAAACTGTAGTAAGTCACACCGTCCAAATCACAAATTTTCTCGCCGTACGATGTGCATAGTTTTTCTACCATGGATGAGATCCTTTAAAGAAAGTTTGATCTATTATTGTACACAACTAACGATGATGAGCATCTAAACCAATAAGTTGAATATAAGTGGAAGTAAATAGGTACAACGATTTTGGAAGAGTATATTCTACTATACTTGTGCTGAAGATAAAAAGAAAATAAAGCCCACTTTAAGACGATTTATTACTTAATTTTTCAATTAGATTCATTTCTGAAGCCCATAGAGCTTATTTTTGTGACTCAAAAGTCTTAAGATAATGATTGGTTTCTTATTCCAATAAACGTATAACTCTTTAAAACAGAGGTCTTTCAAGGATGACAATAAAATAAATTTTTAACCCATAAACTACAAAGAAATTCTAATTATTGTAGTTTTGTTACTCTAATCATTCAAACCTTATATATATATATATATATATATATATATATATCAGTGGCAAAGCTAAAGGGGAATCTAAGAGTCTGAGACTCCCCAAAATTAATTATGATTGATGTGAATATTATTTTTTATTTGCACGCATATATTTATTTGCAAATTTGGGTAAGAGCTGCCAGACCGCCTTCCAAACTGTTCTGTGGCTCTGTCTGGCCGACAGCAGACTGGCTATCTACTCATTCAACATGGTGACACTGTGATGGTGAGTCTTCTACTCATGAGACTCTCAATTCTTTTCTTCCCTCCTTATCTATTCCTTTCTTCTTCTTTCTATCGAAATGGTCTATGGATTTTGAACTGACTTTTATACCGTTTTCACTTTTCTCTTTTTTATTATTGTATTTTTTCCACTGACTTAAATTTGAAAGAAAAAATTTTTTTTCTTTCCTTCACTTGATATTTGAAAGTATTTATTATTGTAAAATTAGTTTGTTTTCATAGTCTTCTAATCTTTGTTGTACAGTGTTTTAGTTTTACTCAGAATTGTATTGGAGGGTTAAGTGTAAGAGAGGGCCGGCTGCGCCCTAACTTCGCCCTCCCAGGTTTTTTAATAAAGGCAGCAAATCAATCAATCAATCAATTCATTCATAATGGGCGTGGCGTATTGTATGGTTGCTATGACAACGTGACGTAGCACCATAGCCACGTAGTAGGACTTGGAGCAGGCTCTTGGTCTTGGAGTCTAGTCTAGGCTCTACAGCTGGGTTCATAGTTCGAGTTCCGTATCGATGACTTGATCACGATGTATCGAACGGTCGACATCGGAGCAATCTTCTTCAAAAATCGATCATCGATGCTTTTCAAAGTTTAAAGATTTCAAATAAATCAGTTGGTTTGTGGCTCGTGTAACACTTGGCTTGTTCTTAACCTACAACTCGGTTTTGGCGGTTTTCTTTGGTTTACTAAACAATAATGAAACTAAATACTTTTTCAATTTCAGATTTATCTTTAATTTGTTGTTGAAATTTCATTATAATTTCTTATTTATTAATAATGGATGAGTGTAATGATCTGGTGAAGTATTTGCTTCAAACTGCGTTTTCTTCTTTGTCTTTTGAATAAAAATATTCTCTGAAAGACAAGCGGTAAGCTTTAGACTCCCCTTTTAGTTATAGGTAGCTTCGCCACTGATATATATATATAAGGTAAAACCATAAGATTATGAGGAAAGAATGACTTACCTTGAAATGTGATTGTTTGTTGAACAAATAAATGAGAAAATATTCTCAACAGGATCTTGTTTTAAAATTCTTATTCCATAGAACTTTTCAGCAGCCTCCTTGAATACTTGATCAGCATTCGACCAATTATCATACAGTTCTTTGAGTGAAGTGTCAAGTCTAAAATAATCAATAAGCAGTTTCTCATTCTCTTCAAGCTCTGCTTTCGTGAATGGTTTACTAGTACTTTTTTCAGATTTTTGCTTTTTGCTTTTCGATACTACTTTGGGGTTTGTGCACTTATATACGTCATATTCTAGAAAATCTTTGTTCCTTCTAACTTTCCATACTCTATTGCTGAACACCCCTGTCCATTCGTTTTCTTTGGTTTCTTTCCATCTGAAAATACAATAGTTATGCATATTAGAATCTAAATATGATTTTAAATTGTTACAAAATTCTAATTACCGGTGACATTGACAACATTTTGATAAGAATTACAATTGGAAAGCTAATTATTGATTGAAAATTGGCTAATTTACTGATCAATTCTTGGTACATAATTACAGAAATTATCAAATCAAATCTTTATTTGTCCCAAAAACATAATTACAATGACAAAAATGGTTATAAATGAAAAAAGTAAAATACAATATAAAATGAAAAAGAAAAATACCATTAATAGGATTATACATAACTATATTAAAAACGGGAAGTTCCTGCAAGGTTCGAGGAACCTGGGCGCAGAGGCCGAGTGTTCAATGCTTAACAGTACAAGAAAATAATAATGGGATATTATTAAGAAATAGGGAAAAGAAAAAGTGAGTGAGGAAGGGAAGAGAAAGAGCAGAGTGAAGGCATAGGGAAAGTAAAGAATAGTTGAAAATTACATAAAAAACATGAGAAGTCTTTATACTAAGCTATGAGGAAATTACATTGCCAAAATTACATTGTTCGAGATTATCCATGTATGAATTTCAATTAGCAGTTTTCTATTCAATTTACTAGTGATAAAATGGTTAGAAATAATATTGATGAGCTTTGATACCTGATATAAAAATTGTTTTCTACAAATTGATAAAATAGTATCTGTAATTTGAAAAGTAATAGATGAGGGACGGAGGTTATACGGTGAAACACGCAGGTTGGAAAGATTCATATGTTTATTTATGTAGATGATTAAATTTTTTATGTAAAGCTGCCTGACAGTTAAAACATCTAGCTCACCAAACAGGTACTTGGATAGAGTCTGGGTTTTCCCAATATAGCTCTTATAAGGTGTTTTTGAATTACAAAAAGTTTTTCCAAGTGGTTTGAGTATGTAATAATTAAAAAAAATTAAAAAATCTTTATTTCACTTTCTTACATAATTCATCTTTGAAAAGAATACATTTTTTACAGCAATGGCCACACAGCCGTCTGCCAGGAGTTGGCTTTTAAGTAATACAATTTTTCTTTATTTTTTAAATCATACATACATTTTATTTACTTTTTATCTGCAAACCTGAAAAAGAAATTACAAAATAATAGATATGTATTATAATTAATCAATCATTGTGTTCTTCTTATTTCTAAATTCCTATCTTATCTCTATTTCATGTGTTAAATTCCTCAATGAGTTGCGAGCGATATCTCCATGCAATTCTCACATATTTTATTAATTTCTCCCAGCTCTCACCATTTAACTGCTCTATTACTTGCTGCTCGGTCAATTCACGTTTACCCCAAACCTCCCATCTAATTTCTGATAAAATAGAACATCTTCCTAAGAAATGATATGTGTCCTCCTTCAATCTGTCATTACACATTGAACAAAGTGCTTGGTCTCCGTCTCTACCTATTCTATAATTGAGAGGCCACAAACCTGCTCTTGACTTCAGTATCATGGCTGTTTCTGCTCTATTAAACTTCGCATTTATATAGTCCCTGCCACCTAAATCCTGTTTTAATTTTGCATAGATGTCATGATACCTTGCCCTTCTTGCCCTCTCGCTACACTTTTCACGAAATTCCTTCATCATGCAGTCCATAAGTAGTTCTTGTTGTGCTTCCTGATTGACAATACTTGTTCGGCTCACGCCTACTTCGCATTGATATTTGTTGCCTAAATTCTTCCATTCCTTGAACCAACCCATATTTTTCTCTATCATGACATCGGCTAAAAAACGAGGCAAACGAGATGTTGGCAACTTCAATACTTTAAGAATGTATTTATAGTGCAATCTAAAACTATGAAAAAACAGAAGATTTTTCCCTGTTTCTAAATACAAAATGTAGTTGGGTGTACATCTAGGTAGGGAAAATAACTTTTTGATAAAAAATCTTTGAAAAATTTCTAGCTCTTCAAACATCTTGTAACCCCAGACCTGTCCACTATAACTCACAATCGCTCTAATTGCTGCATTGAATACCTCCCATTTAGCTTTGACTGGAATTGTGTTGTTAGTAATTATACTGCTCCAAACTGTATTCACTCCACACTTAGCTGCTGACACCCTATCTTTTATGTGAGTTCCGAACCTCATGGTGGCCGTGAAGATAACCCCCGATATTTATATGTTCCTACTATTTCAATTTTCTCTCCACCCCAAAACCATTCTTCATGACTAGCCAATTTCCCACCCTTTCTAAAAACCATTATTTTTGATTTATTCATATTTATTTTGATTCCCCATACCTCACAATACGATTTAAGTTTATTAATCATTCTCTGCAGAGCTTTGGGTGTATCTGACAGCAGCACCAAATCATCGGCATAAAGTAAGCCTCTAATATTTCGATCCCTAATCCATAACCCATCTACTACATAATCTAATAAATCATTAATGAATAAGAAGAGAATCGGCGATAATAAGCAGCCTTGTCTTAAGCCGCAGTAAGTTTCGAATTCCTTAGCCCCTTAGTGGTCCACACAGCTGATTGTGTGCATTTATATAATTCCTGTAACATTTTTATTAATTTAAATGGTATTCCCATGTTATATAATTTTAACCATAGTGCCTTTCGGTCAATGACATCGAACGCAGCCCGGAAATCGACATACATACAATACACTTTCATGCCTTTCTTCGCTATTTTTAAAGTAACAATACTGTACAAATTGAAAATGTTGTCTACTGTAGAGTAACCCTTTCTAAAACCGGCCTGACTCTCTGTTATAACATTGTGTTGCATCACATATTTTTCCAATCTCCTCAACAGTACTCCTGCAAAAATTTTGACTCCCGAATCTAAGAATGCAATGTCTCTATAATTCTCTACTAGTGCCACATCTCATTTTTTATGGATTGGGAAAATTATGGCTTTACCAAAACTAGAAGGTGACTCACCTTTTTCAAAAGCATGATTGAAAAAGCAGCGCAGCAATGCAACAAAGCTTCTAGGGGCATATTTGAAAAATTCTCCTGGTATCCCATCTATGCCCGGTGCTTTACCCTCTTTCAATTTTTTTAACACTTCCAATATTTCGGCATCCGTTATTTCGGCATCCAAGAGTTGATTTTCGCAACGGGGCGCTGCATACAAAAACTCATCCGCCGCCCCTTCTAATGACAGTAATCTTTTAAAATGGTTAACCCAATCATCAGATGTTATATCAGCCGAGCATTTAAGTTTACTAGGTTTAATAGTTTTTATCAGTTTCCAAAATTCAGTTGCGTCTCTTATCTCTCTGAACTTATCACCTAGAGTTTTGAAATAATTCTCCTTTTGCAGTTTACACAGTAATTTATATGATTTATTTGCACTGAGATACATGCTCCTAGTTTCTTCATTATTACAGGCTCTATATAATTTTAAATTAGCAAAACTTCTATCCCTAGCCTTCCTACAGTCTCAGTCAAACCACATTTGTTTACAAGATTTCCCATTCCCTTTTGTCTGATGCGCCTGTTTCCCTGCTGCTTCATAAATCATTTTTAAAATATCTGTCCACTTTCGCTCAATATCCTCTTCCCAAGTAAAATCTCTACATCTTATTTCTAAACTATTTTTATAATTTTCATCATTTTGTTTCACCCATTTTAATTTTGGTACTGACTTAAGCGTCCGCAAAGACTGACTCTCTTCTACCTTCAAATCAAGTTGTACAATAATAGGCATATGATCGGAAAAATATGGTTACCAACACTAAATTCGCGCACTAGCCCTAATATTCAACGACATTAAACAGAGATCAATAACGGAAGATCCCATAGCTCCAACAAAAGTATATTCTCCCATACAGTCACCTCTAAGTCTTCCATTTATCACCGTCAAACCAAACGTGTCACACATATTCAAAATCATTCGCCCTCTTGTATTTACAACTTTATCTTTCGAGCTTCTAACTGCTTTGATTTCCCAATCACTTTCTAAAACCTCCTCGTGGATAACCTGTCCCTCCCCAATCCTCCCATTAAAATCCCCTATTAGCATCAACTCCTTTTCTCCATCACAAGTTTCTAAAAATTCCCACATATATGCATAATTATTTTCCCACAAAGCGATACTAATGAAATAGCATGGCACTATATACAAACAATTTTCTCCTTCATATTTTAAACTAATAACCTGCATTTCTCCCAATTTAACGAAATTACAAATACCCTGCATATAATTTTTAAACCCTATCAGCATACCCCCACTCGCCCTACCATAATTACTTTCTCTTCTAGCAGGCATCCAATGAAGCTTATAGTTTAAAAAGTAATTTTCATATTTACAAAAATCTTTTTCCTCCACAAATGTCTCAATCAAACAAAATATATCAGAACTCTCAATAAATGAAATAAACGCTGGGACACAGCATTTACCTCGCAAACCTGCAACATTAAGCGCTACTATTTTACAGTCTCTTTTAATTTCTATCGCCTGACAGACGACGTTTTCCTATTTATCATTTTTATTTTCCTTCACAGCATCCTCCAGAATCTTGGTAAAATCGTAATTGAACATCTGTTTCAATTTTTCGGCACCGTCCATTTGACCGCAGCGGAGTTGCATATTGTCAGTGAGGGTGAACCACATGCCCTCCACCACCAGGCGATCCACAACCAGCGCCATTCTCTTGTCTCCAACGACGCGGGAAATCTCCTTCTTCAAACGGGCCAGTTTTCCTCGCTTCCTTCTGGTCTCGAAGCCAAAGTCTCGATGCACTATATAGCCAGTATCTCTTAGCTTTTTTACATTTCTGAACACACAGTCCACATCTTCATCTCGAGGAATGTGCGCTATAACGGGAGCATTGCTTCGATTTTGTCCTAATGAATGTGCTCTATTGACAACAGTTTCTTTTTCACATTTGAGCACGTTCTCACAGAACCCTGCTACTACTTTTCTACAATCTTCACTAGCATTGTACTTGAGTCCTTTAAATATAACGTTATTCCTCCTAGCCCGATCTTCAAGACTGGTGACTCTTTCATTCACTTGGCTGATTTCCTTTTTCAGATGGTGAACCTCCTTTTTGAGACTAATATTTTCCTCGACCAATCGTTGCATCTCCATGGTTAGACTTTCCAAATCTTCTTTTTTTGCTAAGAACTGAAGTTTTTCATCGAGTAGCTTTCCCATAATGTCTACCATGTTTCCGAGAATATCTTGGTTGTCAGTACCGGTATTTGAAGTTGTACGCTTCGCTGCGCTCTGCGAGGTTTCTGGTGAAGAATGCGAACGCTCACGTTTTTCCTTTCGAACCGGAGTAAAAAACTTGTCCATGCTTTGATTGGTTTTATCCGCCATTATGTACTGTAAATATTTACTATCCACTACAAAGTCACACGTAATACGAGTTAGAATAGTCTAATTCGGAAGCTTATTAAAACGGGGAAATTGTTCTATTAAGATGGAATTATCGTAGTGAGAAAGATAGCTCAGCTTTTTGACAATGCCCTGTCCTATTGCCCTATTTAACGAGTGAAAGAGCAGAGTGAAGGCATAGGGGAAAGTAAAGAATAGTTGAAAATTACATAAAAAACATGAGAAGTCTTTATACTAAGCTATGAGGAAATTACATTGCCAAAATTACATTGTTCGAGATTATCCATGTATGAATTTCAATTAGCTGTTTTCTATTCAATTTACTAGTGATAAAATGGTTAGAAATAATATTGATGAGCTTTGATACCTGATATAAAAATTGTTTTCTACAAATTGATAAAATAGTATCTGTAATTTGAAAAGTAATAGATGAGGGACGGAGGTTATACGGTGAAACACGCAGGTTGAAAAGATTCATACGTTCAGATGTTTATTTATGTAGATGATTAAATTTTTTATGTAAAGCTGCCTGACAGTTAAAACATCTAGCTCACTAAACAGGTACTTGGATAGAGTCTGGGTTTTCCCAATATAGCTCTTATAAGGTTTTTTTGAATTACAAAAAGTTTTTCCAAGTGGTTTGAGTATGTTTCACCCCAAATTTTTATTCCATATTGCAGAAATGATTGAATGTAGGCAAAATATATGAGTCTTGAGATTTTTTTATTACTAACTTGGCTGATATTACAGAATTTACTTATCCAATGTCTGAGTTTGTTACATGTACTATTGATGTGAACATCCCAACGCAAATGTTGATCAATCATTACAACCAAATATTTAACACGATGTTCTCTATTAAGCTTTGAGCATGTACAATTCATCCAATCAGAATCGTTGCAATTTACATTATGGATTTTAATGAAATCCAAACCTTTCGGCTGGCCTATAGAATTTGGGAAGAAAGACATGAAATTAATTTTTTTTATGTTTAATGTTAATATATGCTTATCAAACCAGGATTTTACTATTTTACGTCCGGATTCTGCTGCTTTTTTAGTATCCTCCCAATTCGTTTCACTGAATAACAATGAAGTGTTATCAGCAAAACCGATTGAAACACCATTTTTTAATTCTAACTTGAGAAGATAATTAATGTAGATTAGGAAGAGAATCGGCGACAAGACTGTTCCTTGTGGAAGACCGTAATCAGTGAGTTGTTCAAGGCTGGTTTTATTATCAATTTTGAGCATTTGGAATCTATTTTTTAAATAGCTCTTAAATAATTCAAGGGCTATTCCTCGAATACCCAACTTTTCCATTTTTATCAGAAGTTTTGAGTGAGGAATAGTGTCAAAAGCTTTAGCAAGGTCTAAAAATATGGCTATTGTTTTATTTTTGTTATTGACATTTTCTGTAACTTTCTGTGTTAGAAGAGATATAGCATCTACTGTACTTTTTTTAGACTGAAACCCAAATTGATTTTTGTGAATTATATTATGCTTTAGGAGATAGCTAACTAAACGGTATTTTATTAACTTTTCAATAATTTTGGAAAAAGTACTCAACGGACGATAATTTGATGGATTAGAAGCATCACCTGATTTATGTAGGAGTATGATATTGGCCAATTTTAAACTATCAGGGAAAAACCTTCCGCAAAACATTGATTTATAATCACCTCCAATGGTTTTATAATATGTGGTGAAATAGTTTTTAAAATCCTATTGCTAATATTGTCAATTCCTGGAGCTGAGTTATTGTTTAGAGAGTTTATTGTAGCAGTAATAATTTCATTTTCATTGGTAGGTGTCAAGAAGAAATAGTTGTAATGCTCCACACATGAGTCCTTGAAATGATTACTTGTTGTTGCAATGGGATTATTTGACTTCAATTTCTCAGAATAAAGTTTTCCTACGCGAGCAAAATGTTGATTTAGTGTATCAGCTTCTATTTTGGGAATTTTTTTAGTATGTCTTCTACTTAACAATTCGTTGAGAGTTTCCCAGATTTTCTTAGAGTTGTTTATATTCTGATTAATTTTATTCTTATAATACTCACATTTATTGTGTTTTATTAATGTATTAAGAAGATTTCTGTAATTTTTATACTCATTTCTTGAACGGTCATTGAAAGGCTGCTTTGAAAGTGTTTTAAACAATTTGTCCCGTTTTTAAATCGAATGTACAAGACCACGCGTAATCCAAGGTTTAAGGGGTTGTAATTTAAGCGGAATCTTTACTGTAACTGTTGCAAGTTCAATGTGATTTGATATTTTGTCAGTTAAAATTTGCATTGCTTCATTCACATGTAAATTGTCATCTAATAGGTTATCCCAGTTTTCAGTTTCAATGGATAATATTAATTTATTGAAATCTATTTTATTGAAAGAATTATTTTTACTTACAATTTTGTCAGTTGAAAGATCAATGTGGATGCTGACACAAAAGTGATCAGTGATGTTTGTTTTTATTACTGAACTTAATACATTGTCGGGATTGAAAGAGGAATTCTTTAAAAATATGTGATCGATAATTGATTCAGTGCCGTTTTGAACTCTAGTAGGCTTGTTTATGTATGATTTAAAACCATTCAAAGATAAAATTCCGAAATATTCATTAGTCGCAAGCGTAGACTTATTCAGATGTATATTCAAGTCACCGGCAAAAATTATATTGGGCTTATTTTTTATAGAATACAAACAATCATTCAAACAATTGAGAAAATTATCTACATTGGTTGAAGGAGACCTATAAACAGCGATAAGTGTTATCTTATCCTTCGCACCTGGCACTTGTACATCCAAAAGAGTTGAGTTAGATTCTTTTATTTCGTAATCCAACTCATCTACTATAAAATTACATTTGAAAAAGACACAAATTCCATCACATTTATTTGTTTTACATGGCTTGTTAACCACTGAATAACCATTCAAATTCAAATTAAAATCATCCTCTTCAACTATCCAAGTCTCACTGAGGATAATAATATGAAACTCTAATGAACAATTACTGATAATGTATGACAGCTCATCAAAATTCTTTTGCAAACTTCTTATGTTTACGTGAATAATTTTCAGGTAAGATTGATTATCACTACTACCAAACAACTCAATCTGAGATTGAAAAATATCCTCTATTATAATAGTATTGTAAGTCTCAAGAGAAATATGCTCTTCAGGGTCATTTATAAGAACCATACAATAAAAGGAAAAATTAATAGGAAAACGAAAAATAAGCTATTTAAAATCTTGTAATAAGGGAGAATTCTAAAAAAGAATTAAGAAGGAATAGAATTAACTCTGAGAAAAGAATAGGAGAAAGTTAAAGTTGAAGGAGTTAAGAAAGTCTATTTCTATTAATGAAAGAAAAAAAAATACAGAGCTCGGCCATCTCGTGACACATAACCTCACATTTAAATATATGTAAGTTTTTAAATAATAGAAACCAGTAAATGCAGTGTAGTAATACATTTATTCAAATGGTTTGAGATCCTCTTCGTTAGTTATACGTTTTACCGGAGAGTCTTGTTGTTTACGAATGAGAATCTTTGCATCACTCACCCAGACATATGCTAATTTATTGTTCTTTTTAAGATCTCTAGCTTTATTCAGTAGAAATTTGTTGTATGCAGTGAGATGATCGTTCACATAGATATAACCTGGTGGAAGATTACAGTTCAAGTCTCCATTTTTCAAGTGTCCTTTTGCTTTCGCCGCACATTTCCAATTAATTTTAGCAGTTCTTGACGTGAAGCGAACTATTATAGATTTTGTCTTATTTTTAGAAGAAGGAACCCTATGAGCAACAGAGATATAGTCTCTTTTGAACGGATTATTAATCGCTCTAGCAACAGATTCTAGGATTGTGTACACATTTTAATTTTTGTCTCCGGAATCCCTGCTATCTCCAAGTTGTCCAAACGAGTGTACTGCTGAATTTCATTAATGTCTCTTCGAAGTTAAATATTTTCAAATTCAAGCTTCTTACACTGCTCTTTCACTGATTTGTTTCCTGCGCGCACAGTTTCCAATGACGATTTCAAACATTGAACAGTTGAATTAAGAGTCGTAATGATTTTACTCAACTCTTCGAGTTTAACATTAAATAACTTAGTGAGGGTGTTTTCGATAGTTTTTTTCAAAGTGCACTCAAGATCGTTGCTGTCGGTTGAAGAAGATTTTTCTTTACATTCGTCGCACTTCCAAGTTGATTTCTTCACTCCGAGTTTTCTAAAATTCTCTAACGTACGAATTTTAGTACATGTTGAATGGAAAAAATTCCTACATCCACAGCATTCTAGGATATCTTTCGAGTTGTTGAAATCCGATTCACACTTGTAACAAACATCAGCCATGGCAAACAAAAAAAAATTGATTCAGAAATAATTAAATAACACAGAAAAATAATTGACGATCGTGTACTAGATGGCACGCTTAACAAACTATCACAGTTATCATACAGATAAGGCAACTCGAAAAGCACGACCGTTTGCTCTGAAAGCTATAACAACACTGATTATTATAATGTAGTTTTAGCAGAAGAAAAGCCTTGACTTAAGATATCAATGTTTAAGAAAGTCGTAGCCTAAGCAGAACAAGAGTAATTTAGTGATCAGTCTCTATCAATTGCTAGCAAATTTACGAACAGAACATAACTCAATTAAATGTAATGTGTAGCATGATTTACTAGAATATGTAAACACAGATTTACAAAGAGACATGCAAATAAGGATTTCAGCTAGATCTTCAAGGATCATATATTACACTAGGACACCAATTAATGAGAATAAAAAGATAGAGGCTGACACTCGCTAAGTCTTGGTACCTAAGCGAGTCACAGGATTATGGCGCTTACTAGACTACAGTAGAGACACCAAATTTTGGTGACCAATAATGTCTGAATGGAGAAACCAGCCCGGAAGTGTGTTGGCCTTAATCCTGGTGTATGAGCCTCAACTATGAACTGAGTCCACATTTACTGTCGTTCTGTCTTATGACAGATACGGGTAGATAATAACAAAAAGCTTCAATAATTATTATTGAATGTTGGAATGTGAGTCGTATGCAGAGTGAGCACTTACATCAATTTCAATGAATCAGGATTTTTGTGGGTATTTATGAGATACAATTTTTTGGGTTGATGCATCCAGCCTAAATACAAACTAGCCTACCGTATCTCTATTTTTTGTGTCAACCTGTTTTAAGAGATGCACCACGATTAGTCAATAATTTGTCATTTTCGACCGCTTAACCAACATGAAAGACAACACCATATTTTCAATCTATTTATCTAAATTATGTTAAAATATAGCCTAGTTGAGTTGTTTATCGTTATTAATTCAATACAAACCTGAAAGATTGACCTCCATTCAAAGTAAATCTCAGTTGAAGTTCTTGTTCTGGACAAGGGAGTGTGTATGACATTGCTGGTTGCAGATTAATGTGAAACGCAAATTTGAGATAAGAAATGCGTTTTCTAAAAATATCTATCACAGGTAAGATCATCAATATCTTAGAAATAATGCCATTGAAGCTCCTTGTCTCCAACCTGTAAGAATTTATGTATAAATTATTAAGTTAACACTTCCATGCATACGATAATTGCAATGAATTTGAGAAAAACAATAGTCGTATTTTAGGTTATACGAAGCCCCCTGTGGGTTGGCGGAGCTTTGAGTCAAACGTCGTACTCAAGAATTAGTTGAAAACCAGAATTCACACACAGTATCCCTGCTTGTCGTAGGAGGCGACTAAAATGGATCGCTTTCTAAATCCCTCCTTCTCCTTCTTAATATACTTTGGAACTTTTAATTTCTAGAATGACACTTTTTCCATTCACTCAGCATTTACTCCACTGCTCAAAGAAGGGCGGCCATTCAGGCAAAACCTCTTGGGAGAGGTGAGGCTTTTGACTCTGCAAACTTTCGGAGGGGCAAAACGAAAAAACCATTACACCAGAGTTAGGTGAAACTCCAGGCACAAATATGGGTCAAGAGGCTGAGTCGAGGGTGGCCAGGCGCCAGTCCTAGAGGTAATTTGACAACCCCTCCCTTAGCGGAAGGACTACAAAAAGGCCAGGAGTGGAACTTACGTAGGTTACGAGTTTCCAGGCTGAGAGACCAAACCTCACCACTGCTCAAAGAAGGGCGGCCATTCAGGCAGAACTTCTTGAGAGAGGTGGGGTTTTTGACACTGCAAACTTTCGGAGGGGCAAAAAGAAAAAACATAGAGACCAGAGATGGGTGAAACACAAAGGCACAAATGTGGGTCAAGAGGCTGAGTCAAGGGTGGCCAGGCGCCCTCGAGGCACCGCAGCTGAAGGACCTACAAAAAGGCCAGGAGTGGAACTCACGTAGGTCACGAGGAACAATCAGTCTGAAGAGATTGTCAAGCATATTACACTGGATTGCGAGTGACTAGGGGCAACTAGAAGGGTTTTGTTTGGCTGCAAGCAATCAGGTGATGAATGGGATGTTAGTATAGGGAAAACTCCTGGATCTTATAAAGGACACAGATATTGGTTTGCCCAACTAATTGGGCACAGACAGTATTTGGGACAGACAATAAGCTCCTTTTGACGTGTGGGGTTCTTCGAACATTTGAACCCTTGAATCTGTCTCTTCATACGGTACATAACATAACATAGGTTATAAGAAGCATGCTCATATACGGGTAAGCGGTTAAATCAATTCAACTGTTCTGTTTTGAAAAATAACTTGATGTGACTACATATTTGAATTGTAGAGTTCTAATAAATAATTTCAACTTGTTATATTTTCAATAAAAACTAATCGGGATAGAGCAAAGTGATTGAATTTGTAGAGTTTAAATAATGTTAGCGTTATGAAGAAAAGAAGAAATAGTAAATTGGAAACTTATTTCTATAAAAAATTAAGTTACCTACACTAGGCTATAAGCCTACCTTTCTCCTCAAATTTGAAATTACTTGAAGTGAAGAATGACTTATTGATACGAAATTAATGACTTCAACTATAACATCAACAAAGTAAGCTTTTCAAAAGCATTTCTATTCTAACCTCCAAATTTCATTTTTAAATGGCGCCAAACAATGCAGACGATTTTGTAGAGACTGGATCAGAGTGGTACAGCGACAAAGTGTGACATCAATTATGGGCTGCTTCATTGGGTTACATTCACTTTGGCTGGCATTTCAAATTGTCCAAGATATCAACTTTTTGTTTTTGTATCCATTATTTAAAATTATCAGAAAATTTTAGATAATAATACTTTCATTTATTATAACATTATTCCTATCCAAGAGCAAAAACCCAACCTCTATAACCTTCATAATTATATACAAAACATACAGTAACTAAACAGAACCAGTGGCGGATCTAGAATTTTATTTTGGGGGGCCGAAGAAGGAAACCGGTTGTTCCATGGAGGGGGGGGGAACCAGCGCCGACGCCTCTAGGGGAAACCGCTAAGTCACTGTATGTGCGTCCTCTATAGTGCGCGTTTGTTTCAATGAAACCAGATAAACGGAGCGGGCAGGCAATGTAAATGTAACTAAGATATTATACAAAGTATTAAAACGTTAACGGATATCATACAATTGAAGACGTAGTAGTGGAATTAGGTCATTCTTGCCAATGAATATACTTTACCAGCTTCAAACTAATTATATTTGTATAAAATTTACATTCTTACAAAAAAAAAATTTAGGCGTTTTGGGGGGGCTTGAGCCCGAAAGCCCCCCCCCCCCGTAGATCCGCCACTGAACAGAACCATTTAGCTTGGGCTCATCTTATTTTATAGACAAGATAATTTGAAAAATAGCCGAACTGAGGAGCCCCAGCTGCAAAATATACACTGCAAATACATCAAATCTTACAATAGCAATTTTTTCAATTCTGAATTAGGGAGCTCTTTTTTTGCTGTAGATGATGCCCACATGAGCTCCATTGATGATGAGACTACAACTTTGCAGTTTAAAGTAATAATTGATAATGATAGGCAATTCAGAGGAGTAGGCTCTTCTAGTGGTTACCCTTAAAGATTGAGTAGCAGATGTATAAATCAGCACAGAGTAGAGGTTCTCCTACTTTGTGGAATTAAATCAGCTACAGCTGACTCAGAGCCAACCAGCCAATGAGCCAACCAACTGCTTCCTAGTCCGGGCGCAAATGTCATGAATAAGGCACTCTGTGGTCATTTTTGGGTAACAGCCATGGAATATGTCTCAATTTCTTCGTTAGGTCTAGCTAGGGAACTATAAATACCTTTAAGTCTCTATAGTTCCTTAGGTCTAGCATAGTAGGGATCGTGATGATGATACGTCGAAATCACAGGCAAATGCCAATCCCAACAATTGGAAAACCTCATGACTCCTTGAAGGTACAGACTTGGGAATGGTATCAATGGTATGGAAAAACGCACCAGAAATCATGCAGAGATTCCTTTGGAGGGCACTGGAGAACTCATTTTTTGACGTACAGCGCATTAAGATAATATCGTTCCAAAGTTGAAAAAAACGCTCTAAATTCCATAGATTAAAAATTTCTCTGTGTCTCTGTGTCTGCACAATAAAAGTTAATGGGATGAAATATGAAACAATTTAGAAAACGTTTTTTTGGGGCTTTTAAAGGTATAACTAAAAAAATATGCGTTTTAGAGGAAAATTTTGTAGATCAAAAATTGTAGAGGAAGATTTTAAAAATATTTTCGTCTAAAAGAAACGGTTGAATATCTTGAACGGCTATTGAAATACAAGCGATATAACAAAACCCTGAAAATTTTGGCGGCCATCTTGTTTCCGAGGTATTTGCCTGTGATTTCGACTTATCATCATCACGATCCTTATTATGCTAGACCTAACGAAGAAATTGAGACATCTTCCACGGCTGTTACCCAAAAATGACCACGGAATGACTTTTGCGCCCGGACCCTTTTTGTACGTTACCGTACCTTATACAGAGTGACACAGACTAACGGGAACTTTTAAAAACGCCATAAAACATTAGTGGGAAGGAAAAAATTATTCTATTCAAACTAATCTAAAGTTCAAGATTTGTCATTTGAGAATTATTAATAACATCTATCACTTTTTGACAATCAGCCTACTTCTTTAAGAAGACTTCCTTCTGCACGAATACACTCTTGAAATCTGTGTTGACGATTCCTCATTGATCGCTGCAACATCTCATCTGGGAAATTGCGGATTTCATTTTGAATTCTGATTTAATTTTTATGTAATTCAGAATTATTGTGAGCGAAATCCACTCTGCACGGCATTCAATGGTAACTGTGCGAGTGAGTATTATTTAGTAACCGTGAAATCTCACGATCAGGTTGTGTTTCCTTGTCCCATGATCTGTCCACCTTCGATTTTCTCTTTGTGGAGCTATCTCAAATTGAACGTTTTCAAAACTTGACCAATAACTGTGGTTGAATCATAACAGACAATTCAAAATGAAATTAACAACATCCCAGCTGAAATATTACTGTACAGCAATCGTTCAGGAATCTCAATACAGATTTCAAGAGTGTATTCTTGCAGGAGAAAGCCATCTTAAAGAAGTAATTGTCAAAAAGTGATATATGTTATTAATAATTCTCAAATGGCAAGTCTTGAACTTTATATTAGTTAAAAAAAAACATTTTTGCCCTTCCCACTAATGTTTTATGGCGTTTTCAAAAGTTCCCGTTATTTTGTGTCACCCTGATGTATTACCGGTAAGAGAATTCACAATCTTCTACATTTTTTTACATTTATTCAGACTTTATCATATACAGAGTTGGTGAAAATTATGGAAACAGCTTAATAGTTGTTTTATGAGGATATTTTGTCTGTAGATTTCATTGGGAATCCTATTCGAATTGAAAATAACTACTTTATTGTCGCTTCAAAATTTTGGTCCGCCATCTTGGATATGCCATTTTGAAATTAGCTTAATTTCTTCAAATAATATTAAGACATTATTCAGATATATTTGAAATAATATTTTCTAAAGACCCCCTGGGCTAAAGAACTCGTTCATGAACTGTTGTATTGATCTCTGAGATCCGCAACTTGTAATAGTTATACAGAGTTGGTGAGAATTATTATGGAAACAGCTTAATATATATTTTACAGTATGATATTACAGTGGTTGGTTCCATGGGAATCCTATTTCAATTGGATAAAAATACTTTCTGTCACTTCAAAACTTTCGTCCGCCATCTTAGATCCGTCATGTGGATCCAACTTCATGTCGAATCCAGCTTTATTTTGAATCCACTTCATTTTCATTCAATTGGGAAGGTGGTCATATGATAGATGATTTCTATATAGAATTTCAAGAGGAAATGTATGGCGAAACCGCACATCGATATCTAAAACCGTTTCAAAGTTATCCACATTAGGCTACTAATACATGATAAAAAAATGGAACAAATGAGTAAGATAAGTTACTAATAAATCACACAAGAATGAGTACATTAAAAATCTGACAGATCAAACAGAATAAATAAATTTATTCAAACAATACATTATTCAATAATATTATCAAGTTCTACTGTACTAAGGAATATAAAGAAAAATATATACTTTACAATCATATCAAATAAATATTGGCAATGAAATACTGAATACAGCAGAGTTTAATACATAAACTATGTATAGTACAATAATTACAATAAAAACGAATTTTTGTTCTTTTATGAAACTAGAAATATACACTTTCAAGTGAGTATTGATATATTTACTAGACCAATATTGAAATGATAAATAATCTAGCGAAATAAATAATTAAACAAATTAGACATGGTAAACTAATGCTCAAGATTTATCTTAATGACTATGAAACCAATATTACATTCTATGTTAAACTTTTGAAAAAAAAAATATTGAGATATTTTAGACATTCAACAATTTGGGAATCCTCCTGTCATTCATATTCATGCTGATTTTGATGACGGTAGATCTTCAAAAAGGGTTTTCAAGAATGAGTTTCCATTGATCAGTTTGGTGGTGGCAATCACAAACTCGCAAGCTGAAAAACGAATTTCGAGTTTATTAAGTTATCAATTGATTTTTTTTTAAAGAATTTCAACTCGAGTTAGATTCATCTAAAATAAAGCATCATCAACATATAATAGTATATTTCCTCGCCGTAGGCCGAGGACTAGAAAAGATTGAGAGCCGGAAAAACATTTTTGCCTGTGGTGCGAACGCTATTTTTCGCCACACAGAAAAATAAAACAATATAAATATATGAGAATAATTGTTTATTAGGCACTTCCGAAAGCAAAACTGGAAGGTCATAGCTCTAGCAAATCTGAGGTCTGAATATCAGGAAATTGTCCAAGTATTTTTATTTTTTATTCTGATTTGTCTAAATAACCTAAAAGATTATGTTCAATTATTATGTTTTAATGTGGTCGGTTGAGTTTATACTTTTAAATTCTTTCAAATGACAATGAGATGATATTATTATAAATGTTTTGATTCTTAAATAATAAACACAAATAATGAAAAGTTTTTTGATCAGCTGTTTTAGCACACTTGAAATTTAGCCAATCTGAATGTCAACGTGAACAATGATTGTTGTCGTCGACTGCGGAAGTTTAGGTTAGAAGTTCTATCCTACTCTGAAAATTAAATTTGAATAGTTTATAATATATCTTATCTGTATTTCATTCATCCAAATAAAATGATAGTATCTTATGGCTGAATACTGTATTTAATTCTGGAAGCATAAACTGATTACGTTTCATAAACTATTTGTAAAAATGTTCAGCACCAAGGATTTGCCCAAGTAGTTCCAAAATTATCCACCAGGTTTCGTGATAAACGCAGTACTATGATGAGTTTAGAGGTTAGATTCAATTATACTCTGAAAATTGAATTTATTTCATTCATCCAAATAAAATTATAGTATCTTATTGCAAAATACTTTATTCAATTCTAGAAGCATAAACTGATTCCGTTTCATAACTTATTTTGTAAACACGTTCACATCGAATCAGAATCAGCTGACTTCAAGGTTATTTTACAGCCCTAGGGCCGTAAAAAATTTACCGGCCTGGTCAGAAAACAATCATTTTCGGCCTCCATATGACGCACGAAAACCAGCTCATTACATCCAAGTGGGGCGAAAAATAATATAATCATTTATTACATTGCAAATGTATTAGAATATTGCTTTACATAGAATAATGTGCAATTATACACAAGTAATTCAATATAACTTGGGGCAGTAGCGTCCGCCACATTGAATTGTCACATAAGATCAATGTACAAGCAATCAAAACTAGAAGGTATCATTTTTGAAACATATCACATATACAGTTTACAAAGGCTGTTCTTGCAAGCAATTTATTGGATTAAGGCCCTGTGGCAAAAAGTGTGTCGAATTAAATCATCATTAAATGCCACCAGGAGCAATCAAAGAAGGCTTTTTTGAAAAGAAGGATTCTCTGATTAGTTCTTGTGGCGTTTCATCACTGTTGTAATTTAACATGCTTTTGTGCAAGCGAGCCAAAGTATTCAATGTAGCAGGGCAATGGCGTTTTCAAATTTTAAATATACCTTCCAAAACTTCTCAAATAATTTCAACTTTACAACTCATACGATTGTTACTTAGATTATAATTAGTAGTACTCACAGTCATCCTTTTGCGAGAGAAATCTCAGAGCTGAGATTTCAGCAAATGTACATCCACCCAAGAAAAATACGAGAATAGTTTTCGTGGAATCTCCATGTGATGACTGGCTATTGATTGATCCTCCTGCAAAATAAAATCATATTAAAACTTCAGTAGGTACCTCAAAGTGATAAACGCTTGAAATCAGAAGATTTGAGTAGATAATAACTTAGCAACCACTTAGGGTTTTTGAATTCATCAACAATATTACAAATTCAAGTAGCACTTGAAAATCGTTACGTATTACTTGAAAAGTAAAAATTATTCTATCGTTCAAATTAGATTCAGGGAAATGAAAGAGCAGTTATTATGATATAACCATATAACATGTATATTGCTCAATTATATGGAACAAAGATCCAGTTTGACTTTTTCACGCCAATAATCAGGAATATTCTTCAATAAAGAAGTAAATAATATTGCCAATAATTGTTATTGATAATGTAGTTCAAAGAATTGAATTATCAATCTTGACTAAACTGAATACTCAAACCAGTAAGCAAGATTTTCATAATTTTTCAGATTGGTTCCAATACAATTCTAACATTACGGTATTATGCTATCTATAAGCTATTTATATTTATTTTTCACATCACAAAAGTTATTATGAAATTAAACACAGAAAACACTACTCATAGAACGAGAACATTGAGATAAACTGACATTTTTATACCCGATACGAATAATGCAATGGTATCGTTTAAAGGTATCTTTTCTCTATGGTTCTACACTCAGAACTTGGATATTCCACAAGCTGTGCTTCCTTATAAGGTGAAAACATAGTCAAAATGCAAAGGTAGCTTCAAGCTTGAGAGTGAAGAAAAGAATGCATGTATTTAAATGGTGGCACCCATGGTGGAGCGGTATGTATTGACTCGTTAAGAAATATGCATTCTTTTCAACATTCAGGCTTGAAGCTACCTTAGCCGCAACACTATGTTCTCACCCTTAAGCAGCCTGCACACGGGGACAATAGTAGCGTAGTAGCGTCACTAAACTAAGCGTTTACTAGCTGTCGCGGGAACACGGAATCGAAAATGCCATGCACATTTGGGTTATAGAGATTTACAATTCCCCATTCCCTTAGACGCTATTAATGTTCGTGTGTGCAGGATGCTTTACCAGTGTCTCTCTGGCTGATTGGAGAAGAAAAAACAGCTTCTGAAACACTCGCATCCCAAAACAATGTAGATTTTCTATATTTTATGAGTAATGTTTTTCTGTGCTTAAATTCATCACTTTTCATAAATATCTCGTACATATACTCATTTATTATTTATTTAGCGTATGGCCCTACGACACAAATCTCTATGTTATCTAATATAACTCACACATATGAACAATGAAGTCATAAGTTTGAAAAAAAGGTGGAACACAAATTAAAAATAGAATTAAAAAGTTATAAACACATATCTAGTCGATTTAAATATTCCACTGCATCTAGTGTAGCTACCAGGAAATCATCCAGCCTGCCCTCATAAGCTGTTCTTGTGCACTCTTCTACAATGTGTCTTATGGTTTGCACAGCGCCACACTCACAAAAAGGTGTTGGAGCCTTTCCCCACTTGTGCAGCGCATAGGCACATCTTCCATGCTGAGTTCGGATCCTGTTAAGAGCCGACCATAGTTTGCGTGGCAAATCAAAACCTGGTGGCTTTTCGGTGATACATGGGGTAAGATCGATTCCTTGCATGCCATTCTTGTTGCCAGGCGTCTGTTAAACATATATTTATGTTTTACTTTGACTAAGAAAGACAATCACAACTTGAGTGTATTCGAACGAAAGGGGCTTAGAAAGATGTATGGTCCCGTTAAAGAAGGAGAAGAGTGGAGGAGAACCAATGCGGAACTTGAAACATTAATAAGAGTCCGTAGTATATTACGCGTTATAAAAGCACATATACTGAGATGATTCGGACATGTTTACAAAATGAATGAGAACAGAACGCCAAAAATAGTGCGTAGAGAGAAACTTCACTCGAGAAGGAAAAGGGGCAGACCGCGAATACGATGGGAGGATGAGATCAGAGATGATTTGATAAGGATGGGCTATAAGTTTGTGAAGATTGATTGAAGACAGAGAGGCGTGGAGGAAGACAAAGCCCACCCTGCGCTGTTGAGCTAAAAAAATAGTTTTTATCTTAATTGAACATCCCTAATTGCAGTGAAGTGGAACGACGAACGACACTTACGTCTAGCGGCTTGTCCCTTGGGCAGTATCTGGTACTCGTCAACAGTGGGTCCCAAAAGCAGTCCCAGGTTGTCGTTGAGGCTCTTCCAGCCGGTGGGCCGCAACAGGTGCTCAGCCAGCCGCACTGACAGCGGCGCGTACACACTGTGCACGTAGCTGATGTCACGAGGGGCTACCTCGCTGTTGTCTTCCACTGTCAAGTGCAGCACTTTCCTCAGAACTGTGTAGCTTCTGTTTCCTTGCTGCAAAAAATACCTTGCAATTATTCTATCAATGTGGATGATAAAATCGATAATGTCAATATCAATTGAATTAGACGAAACACGAAAATTGCCAAAACTATATTTTACATCAGTGTCATATGTAAAAATAAATAGAACAATAAATAAGTGTGAAATCCAGTCGAATTCAGTCGTGCAGATTTAAAAAAATAGGCTAGATTTTATATCTTTAGAGCAACATTAGGTTAGCCATGTAAGTTTAAAATATAGACGTATATTGAAAACCATTTACTGTCATGAGTCAAAAAAGGAAATATCGATTTTTGCTGGTGGGAAGACCATTACTGGAAGGTCCCTTCTAGACGGAATATATCATTTAAGCAGTCAATGAGTCTCATGATTGTTATATATCAGCCGAGAACCTCGACAGTTTACCGTGTCCATCCGATAACACGGGAGCGATCATTAGATTCTGAATAATAATTATAAAACCTTTCCACTATCCATAAATAAATTTTAATTTTTTATTGTCATGAATAAAAAAAGAAATATGGCTTTTTGTTTTGTTGGTGGGAAGTCCCTTACGGGAAGGTCCCATCTAGATGGAATATATCATTAAGCAGTCAATGAGTCTCATGATTGTTGTATATCAGCCGAGAACAGACAGTTTACCGTGCCCATCCGATAACACGGGAGCGATCATTAGATTATAAATAATTCCAATCAGCAAGGTAAGTTTCAAGTTTAGTTCATGTAGATTACAACCACATTCAACCTTAGATACTGTATGGTATCAAATTTGCAATAAGCAATGTAAATTTGAATAAAATTGAATATTTAATTTTTTCAACACCGTACCTGAAGTTTGAGAATATTAGCTTTCTCTAGGTTGGTCAGAGTAAGAATATGCTGGAATCCGTATGTTTGAAGGATTTCTCTTTTATAGAATTCCATAACTTTGGGTTTTAATCCACTATTCGTTACAGACTGGAGGCAGATCAACCTTAAAACCTAGAAAAATATGTTTAAAATGTATTTTTAATCCATTACAGAATTTAAAAAAATATTCCAGAACAAGACAATACATCACAAATGAATCATATTACAGATAAATTATTTCTAAGTTCATAAGGATGGGTTTCTTACACAGTAGAAGGACGTTTGTGAATGATATAGAACACAGAAAACTGAACAGAAAACGTTAGAACATTCAGTAGTTGTTACATGAATCGATAAGTTTTGACTTTACTTTGAAAAGAATAATTTTTTTATGTTTGATGCTTGTTGGCGAAGTTTGAACGATAATGACCACTTTATCACCCACCAAGTATAAAATTATCAACACTATTCAAAAATTGTTTTATCATGCCATAACTCACTTGTCATATTGGAATCTTAAAAGAAAGCAATCTCATACAAGTGATTGAATTAGCAGATCAATTTTGTAATTGTAATTATTATAAAATATTCAAATTCAAATTCAAATTCATATTCAATTTTATTAAGCCAAAACACTTTACAAACTGGCCATGTCAAACAGGTATTGAAAAATACATGAAATAAATAGATATAATAAAAGAAGCTTACAAAAATATTGCACGTCGCATAAATTATAACATTTTTCTACACTTTACATACAAATAATAACTGCAATTTTACAGTTGAACAAATTATAACACCCTATCATTTAAAAACTCTTCAACACTATAATATGCCTTGTCAACCAGAAATGCATACAAATCTCTCTTAAAGTTAGGCCTACTTGGCTTTGACAAATTTTTAGGCAGCTTGCTGAAAAGTTGCAAGCCATAAACGATCGGACTCTTATCTGAAAATTTTAACCTATGATGTTCAATGAATGGGATTTCTACTACCACGTGTAAAATATTTATGAACATCTGAATTCTGTTTTAATGTACCAATTCTATCTGCTGTGAAAAGTAGGACGCGATAGATATAAATGGATGGTAGAGTGAGCAGCCTAAGATTTCTAAAAGTGCTTCTGCATGGATGATTATTTTCTAAATTTGCTAAAAATCTTACTGCACGCTTTTGCAGAACAAAATAATCTCTGAATGTTTTTTATACTTGTTGCACCCCAAAGCTCAACACAATACACCAGATGAGTATTAATAAGCGAGAAATAAACACTTTTAGCTATACTACTGTTTACAAGTCTTGCAATATATCTTAATACAAAAATGCCTTTGCTCATTTTATTAGCCACCTTATCAACATGCTCGTTCCAAGATAATTTGTCATCCACTGTCAAACCAAGCAAATTGACCACACTTGCGCTCTCAATTATGCCATCGCTATCATTTATTGTGATTGCTGGTTCAAAAGGAAATATCGATTTTTGCTGGTGGGAAGACCATTACTGGAAGGTCCCTTCTAGACGGAATATATCATTTAAGCAGTCAATGAGCCTCATGATTGTTATATATCAGCCGAGAACCTCGACAGTTTACCGTGTCCATCCGATAACACGGGAGCGATCATTAGATTCTGAATAATAATTATAAAACCTTTCCACTATCCATAAATAAATTTTAATTTTTTATTGTCATGAATAAAAAAAGAAATATGGCTTTTTGTTTTGTTGGTGGGAAGTCCCTTACGGGAAGGTCCCATCTAGATGGAATATATCATTTAAGCAGTCAATGAGTCTCATGATTGTTGTATATCAGCCGAGAACAGACAGTTTACCGTGCCCATCCGATAACACGGGAGCGATCATTAGATTATAAATAATTCCAATCAGCAAGGTAAGTTTCAAGTTTAGTTCATGTAGATTACAACCACATTCAACCTTAGATACTGTATGGTATCAAATTTGCAATAAGCAATGTAAATTTGAATAAAATTGAAGAATATTTAATTTTTTCAACACCGTACCTGAAGTTTGAGAATATTAGCTTTCTCTAGGTTGGTCAGAGTAAGAATATGCTGGAATCCGTATGTTTGAAGGATTTCTCTTTTATAGAATTCCATAACTTTGGGTTTTAATCCACTATTCGTTACAGACTGGAGGCAGATCAACCTTAAAACCTAGAAAAATATGTTTAAAATGTATTTTTAATCCATTACAGAATAATTTAAAAAATATTCCAGAACAAGACAATACATCACAAATGAATCATATTACAGATAAATTATTTCTAAGTTCATAAGGATGGGTTTCTTACACAGTAGAAGGACGTTTGTGAATGATATAGAACATAGAAAACTGAACAGAAAACGTTAGAACATTCACTAGTTGTTACATGAATCGATAAGTTTTGACTTTACTTTGAAAAGAATATTTTTTTTTATGTTTGATGCTTGTTGGCGAAGTTTGAACGATAATGACCACTTTATCACCCACCAAGTATAAAATTATCAACACTATTCAAAAATTGTTTTATCATGCCATAACTCACTTGTCATATTGGAATCTTAAAAGAAAGCAATCTCATACAAGTGATTGAATTAGCAGATCAATTTTGTAATTGTAATTATTATAAAATATCGTATTAATGAAAACGTTATTAGTTCCAATTATCTGAAAACAACATAATCAAATTAAATTTAAATGTTCCTCTAATATTTTATGGAAGTGAAGAGCCTAATTAGTTCACTAACTTTTATTAAAGGGTCTTGATGAGCTATGCAGTCTTCAATGTAAGGATGAACTTTATCTGTATCGACACCCAGCATCATCTCTTGCTCCATTTGAAGAGATGAGAGAAACTTTTCCGAATCGGTTACTTCTTTTATTAATTCGGCTATCGCAGTATCTGAAATAAGATAAATTGATTTAGTATAGTGTAAATTTATTGATCTAGTCTGGTACTTATGAAAATAACGTAAAAAATGCATTGTGTATAAAATAGAAAATCGACGGCTATAGTGAGGTCCACGTAATAATGGTAGTGGAGAAAGGAAGGGGAACAGTGTTGCCGAATCTCTGCCTTGCCGCTGCCTTCTATAGAAGATTACTGATTGGAACACCATTTCTAATCAAATATTGACATTATAACATTGCCCTCACTATAGAACTGGGTTGTAACAAATGCGATCAATATCAATGCTGGATGCTTAGTTGATCAAAGATAACAGCTGATACCGGAGGTGCAAACCACCTTAGGAATGAGAGCCTATCATGTACGAAAATGCTCAAAATTGACAAACAACAACTATGACTCAATTTTTATAAGAAAATATTTATAATTTTAGAGCTTTTTGATAATTTTAATCGAACGTTAACTTCAAAACGTTTTCGAAATATTAATTGGCTACTCACGAACTGCCAATGACTTCTTGGCGGCCATCAGCTGAGGCAAGCGTGACACAAACTGTTTCATCTCTTGCACGCCTTGCTTGTGCCTGTCTTCGAAGTCCGACGCTATCGTCTTCGCTTTCCGCGTCAACACTGGTCCGACGCCATTGAAGTTCTTATTTCTGTGAACAAATATTTGTTCTTATATGTGTTCACTTGAAATAAAATAAGTGTTGACATCACATTTCAATTCTATTATTGTAAATTTATTAAGTCATCATTCTTTTATATAAGTGCTTATAATAAAAATCATTTGGTAATGAAAAACAGATAATTCGTAATTTATTTCACTTCAAATTAATTTTGTTGTGTGCTAAATATAACATGTCACTATTATTAAAAGTCTTTTGATGTAATGATGGTCCAGAATATTGCTTATCATACATTAAGATGGTCTAAAAAATATTTTCCTACAATAATTTAGATATAAACCTTTATAGAGCCTAAGATCTGAGGTAAGACGTGAGATAATATAATACAGTATATTCGAGAAGAAAACTTTCCAAAAATGCAGAGATAAACCTGTATTTAGCCTATAAGTCTTATAATACAGAAAATACATCAATAAAATTCAATAATAATTGGAAAAATTAGTAAATTTAGCTGTATGTCAAGCACCTGCATTTTTTTTCATTTCAAGAACATGTAATAAAGGGAAACATTTTTCCCATGAACGGACTTCACAATATGTATAACAGTATTGTTAATTTCCTTGTATGATAAATCTTGGAAGATGGCGAGGTCTTCGAAGCACTATAACACAAAAAACAAAATAAATTATAGAATACAAGTAGCTATTATTCGGAAATTTATAGAACCAATTTGCCTTACCTAATTTCTGCAAATAGTTCCTCTGCAGAGTTTAAAATCACTTGTTTCTTTCCTGCCATTATTTCACTGGGTTCATCCTCACTGTTAAATTTATCGGCTGGTAATTGGACTGTGGCTGCAAATTAAATAAAAATTGTCAACTTGCAACTGAAATCAAATTTCCGAGATATTTGAAATCAAAGATAAACGCTTGATACAATAATAAATTATTATACTACTTCTACTATCACTAGTTATATCGCTCGTATGTCCAAAATTTTAGCATTCGAACAGGCAAGTTCCCACATTTCAGTATCAGAGTTACTTACCGGCGTGATGAAAATATGATTCTCAAGAGTTCTAATGTGACTATTCCCACTCAGCCCGGCTGAGCGAGTATGAATAGTCTCATTAAAACCAATGATAATAATATTTTCACTGTAGCGGACACGTTCACTGATAGATCACGAAGTGGGAAGAGCACAAAATGATAATTAATTGGGCTACTCGTTTTTAATAATGTGATGATCTATTAATGTTTCAATTTGAATGTATTTTGGAGGATTATCAGTTGGCTTTGTTCAAGAATAGGCTGAGTTCTAACAAGAAAACATTTACCTATATCTGATTACTTCTCTTCTCTTACCTATATCTTCTAATCTTCCTTTCCATTCTTCATTCCATCCATTTTCCACATCCCATCTCCATTCTACATAATACATATTCATCTTCCCATCTCAAGATTTTCTTTTCTTTAGTATTGTATATTGTTAATATTACCCAATCAATTTCTGAAATTTTAATTAAATCCCACCCTATAACATTTGTTTCATTCATCTAATTTTAATTATTAATGCAATATTGTATTCACTATTACTCATTCTAATTTCATTCATTCATTCATCCCATAATTCTAAGATTCAAATCAACCAGTTTTTAACTTACTAAGTAGAGTTTCTTTTTTGAAAATTACTTCGAGTCATAATTCCCAACAGCTCTAATCCATCACAACCCGGTCGTGTGTTAATGGGGGGGATATTTTATATCCTTCTTAGAGAATCGACAATTATTTGTTGAAACACCGCCGATTTATGAAGTTGCATCACATTATTATATTATCGTTATTCTAATTGCATTCAATCTTCATTGTCATTGATTAATTGTTTATACTTTGTAAAATTTGTTGAATAATTAGCATTACCGTCATTTAATGTAAATTAGTGTATAAGCCAGTAAATATTGTAACATACATAAATAAAGAAATCTAATCTAATCTAATCTAATTACTTACTGGTTGCACAAATACTACTGAATAAAACAATAATTGGCCTACATTTTCCAATTACTGTTTAATGTATATGATAAATTATATTTAAATATAAATAGTTGTCAAAATTTCATATTTGCTTGATTAATTTTGAAGAAATTTCAATCATAATTAATGAATTTCTATCCCTTACAGAAAAACACTTATATAAATATGTGTGACAACAACAAATAATGTAAAGAAAATAACGAAATATAAAGCATAATAAATAATCAATAATCACTAGTCGCTGACACAATGATCAATAATATTACAAAGTAGTGGAAACAAAAGAAAAACATCCCGAGACTTAGCATGTGGGGGATGGAAGTATCAGTTTAGTGTATTTGCTTCTCTATTAATGCATTTGGTTACTTCTAATTAGATATAGCAATATTCAGGACAATACCTGCTAACTCGCTTCAATTTATACTGCACTTGATAAAAAATGATATGAAAAAAAGAAAGTAATTGCATGCGTTCTCCATTTTTTATCAATTAAAACTTATTTTAAGTTCAATAAAGTATAAATTAATTTTTGCTAAATGTATGTAAAAAACAATGTACGGTATATATAATTTGATTGTAATTTATAATATAGAAATGAAAAAGCTGCTTGTGTCGTCTAGTTGAATGAGGTATTCTTTCAGGCGTTACAGAAATATGTTTCTATTGTTGATTTCCTTTATGGTTTCCGGCAATAGATTATAAAATTTTGGCGCCCAAAAAGCATAGAATTTTTTAAGCATTGTGAGATTCGGTCTAGGTACCGTTACATCAAGTCTGTTCCTAAGAACAGACCATAAATAAAGATGCAGTGTAGCTTACTGTTGTTGATCTCGAATATCTCATCAATCAAACCCTCGTAGGTCAATTGTGTAGCCAGCGGAGAAAGCAGGTCAACAGCTCGATCAATGAGCAGAATGTGATCGATTTGAGAAACGGTGTTCGGAGACGGTTGCTGTGGTTCAGCCGACAACTTCTTCATCAGTTCGTAGACCAGTTTCGCAGCATCGCCCTTGCCTGACACTCTTGGTATCACTCCGTACAAGTCCTGTAGTGTCATGATTGCCTGGGCTGCCTGATAGTAGCACGATGTGTCGTTCTCAAGATGGTACTCCTAGAAAATAATGACAAATCACATAACAAGTAGATTATACCTTGGTAAATCAATGACATATAATACAAAAGAAAGAATGGCTATAGAAGAAATAGAAGGGCAATAGAAGGGCTACATAGAGAAAGTTACAAAAAAAATTGACAAAGGGCTATAGGAGCACGATTGATAATTCATCTTTTTCATGAAATAATGGCCTACCTGATGATTTAATAATAATAGATTTAAGTGAACCACTATTATAATGCATCTTGTACTTAGTTTTCACATAGTTCTTCCTTCTGGGTCAGATAATAAATTTTAATTGCAGAAGTGATTAGTACCATTGTAATATTTTTGAATTAAGCACGACTAGGCTAGTTACGGAATTTATGTCATTCTTAAGTGTTCTTTTTCAAAATGTCGAAACTTGTCGTATTCAATTAAAAAAAAATACAAGGGTAGGCCTACTTGTCATTTTCTAATTAAAAATTCAAGTAGCCTAATAAAATATGTTATATTTTATCAGTGAATTTTCAATAATTATAATGCATTTTACAGTTACTTCCTGAATAACAACATACTTTTCCAACGACTATAATGCTTTTTGTACATAGGTTCATGGCATATTTGAAATAAAATGTTACTGTTACAATTAATACCTTGAATGCAGATTCCAATTCCATAGAGATGAGATCATTATCGAAAGGGAAGAAATCGATTGGCAGTTCCTCAAACGTGAAATTTCCATAAACTCCACGGCTCTGGAAGAGAGCATCAAAGACACTTGACAGGTTTGGTTTTTTATAATATAATTATACTCAAGAATTCCTTTCGTTCTACAAGTATATGTAAAAAATGCCTATAGCTACAATACCTTTCAATTTCCAAAGTGGGTCGATCAATTTACAAAAAGTATGTTATGTTAACATACAAGAGATGCAAGAGTTGTTGGGGTCAGTAATTGGAGGCGTGCTGCCATGGATAGAGTAGAATGGAGGCAAATGTTAGAGGAGGCCAAGATCCGCTTTGGATTGTCGAGCCTATGATGATGATGATGATGATGATGATGTTATGTTAAACATTTTTTATAAAAGTTGAAACTTGAGTAGTGGTTGACAAGGTTTCGTTGTGTTTATTCATCATTGAGAAATACCACAACATCACTCACAATACAACTCTGTTGCAAAAAATACAAGAAAGACTATAGATTTTCTTACTAATATCATTTTAATTAAAATCAAACACTAAATTGGCTTATTAGAAATATATTTTTGACCTAAATTAATTGAAAAAATTATAGATTTGGATATAAAACTCACTTTGAGTCTCTTCTCACAAAGCAAGCTTTTTCTTGGTAGGTAGTATAGAAAGAATTCTCGCCGAATGCCACTCTTCTCTTCCCTGTGAACATACAACATTTAAAATGATACCCATTTATTGAATGTTATATTAAAGAAAATTGAGAAGTTATTGGCCACTATAGTGAGGCCCACTTTATAATGGCAGTGGAGAAAGATACGAGAACAACGTTGCCGATCCTCTGTCTTGTCAATGCCTTCTATAGACGGTAGCTTATACAGATTTATTGATGTAATATTACTGTTCATTCTCGTTTAAAATAAAATAAACAATCATATTTTATCAAGCAAGAAATTATATTTTTCAATTACAGTATTTCATAATGAATTTACATAATTAAGATAAAATATTTTGTTGATTAATTATTAATTCTTCATTGTTAAAAGACAATCTGGCAACAGAGAAAAGCGAGAAAGAGATAGCGCTATCCGCTTTGTTGAATGAAAGACAATGATAGCAATATCATTGCTAATCAAACACTGCCATTATAACGTGGACCTCACCATAGTAAGACACATTATTACATCACCAAAAACATTTGTCATTCAAATGCAAGATAGGAGTTTGAACAGATAAATTTGAGTCTAGTAGTTTGTCAAATGCATATTCAAATTCAATAGAATATGACAATTTTTTGGCTTTTCAAAATTTATATTGAAAAATCTGGTGTGGCGCACTCACAAAACTTTCCTTGCCGTTATGAAAATTGATCAACTGACGCTAGAGTTCCCGCGCATCTAAATTAGTCTACTATTCGAAGATCTAAGCCAGCTGGTGACAGGACAATAACGCTGCAGACACATGAAGTCTGCTATCTGTTCATAGTGAATGATTTAATAGAATCAACACTTGCCAACAGTATGCAAATTGAATAATCTTATTTTCTCGAACTTCGAGCTTATTTCCAATTTTAGGTGAATATGTTACTGGACATTTATTGTAGAGATTTTCATGCCCAATCTTTTCCACTTGGAATTTTTTGTTTAATTTGTATCTGAAGCCTGATAATTGGGAACCTAAAATCAAACTTTGCATAGATGGGGGCGGAGCTCCTGAAATTTTTACAGATATAGGACAAGTGGCAGTTGATAGAGCTTATCAATGACTTTTTTAGGTATAAATTTGATCAAAATCGTTGCAGCCGTTTTCGAGAAAATCGCGAAAAACCCTGTTTTTTACAACATTTTCGCCATTTTAGCCGCCATCTTGAATTGAATTTGATCGAAATTGTTCGTGTCGGATCCTTATAGGGGAAGGACCTTAAGTTCCAAATTTCAAGTTATTCCGTTAATTGAGAGATGAGATATCGTGTACACAGACGCACATACACTCATACACACACACACACACACACACACACACACACACACACACACACACACACACACACACACACACATACACACACACACACATACAGACCAATACCCAAAAACCACTTTTTTGGACTCAGGGGACCTTGAAACGTATAGAAATATAGAAATTGGGGTACCTTATTTTTTCGGAAAGCAATACTTTCCTTACAGCTACGGTAATAGGGCAAGGAAAGTAAAATTTTTATTCGAATGTAAGATGTAGTTTGATTTATTTGTGATAAAGATAACCATAATTTTGACAATTTGTGATGAAGATAACCATACTATGGTTAGAAGTTTTGGGCTAATGCATGTACTTTCTTTCCATTTTTTGAATGCTTTTGACCTAATAAATGAATATGAACAATAATATTATTAGTGATATGCATGAGTAACAGCATACTTACACAATATTTTCCAATACAGGTCTATTCACTAATATTATTTCAAAGCAGATAAGCTCTGCTTATCGTTAATCCTGAAATATATTTACAATAGGAAGCTAATGATATGGTTAAATATGTCTACTTTGATATATTCCAATTAAGAAGAATGTTCATCATTGAAAATAATTGAAGAGAAGCAGACAAAAATATTCCGGATACAAAGTCTACCTCCTTGAACTTGGACTGTGCTTTAACGATCAAAGATAAGTAATAATATTCATTGAGCTATTTAAGTGGCAGGTAGGACCTGGTATGGAATCCAAACATTTCTCTGCATATAGGCAAGAGGCAATTACCGAATCATTCAAGCCAAAATGTTAATAGATCTTACCCATGGACATTGTCAGCTATCATATCGATTAAATGTATATGTGGGCGTGTAATGAAGATGATGTTTTTGACATTGGTGGATGGAAGACGCCCATGTCGTAAGTGATACATTTTCTCCACTTGATTTTCCCTCAGCACGCTGTACTTTGCAATCAATCCCACAGGGCCAGCGAGGGACTCGTCCCAAACAATAGCCTGTTGAAAAAGATAATTATTAAAGTTTATACTTATTTATTTACTAGGTTAGCAAAAACAACACAACCATCGGAAGAGAAAAACATTTGGGCTATTGCCCAAAACTTCTTCAATTTCCTAATTTATTTTAAAAATTTATTAATATAAATTATTAATTTGAATATAGAATCAGAATAGACTTGAACTAGTTTATTTTATACCTTGATACCTTCTTCTTCATCCTTTACCCATACTTGTGGGATCGATTATCGTCATAACACAAAACACTAATTAACACATGATTATGATCAAGATGACAGTGTATGTGATCCAACCCAGGTTTCAAACAACAAAACACACTATTACCTACCTGGCTAACAGGCAAAACTGAGTAAATTCGTCACCCAGAAACTCCCTAACACTGTACTAGGCCCTGACCTTCAAGCATTTCGTCACCACTCTCTCAAATGCACCCAATTTCAACTGCTTCACCCGTGCTGGTAGCTTCTTGAAGAATCGTAGCGCTGAGCTCCTGTAGCATACCTGTGATCTCTGGAGGTGCATCCTGTGGATGTCATTCAGCTCTCGATGCCTGGTCTTGTAGTGATGCACATCTGACCGGGTAATCAAGTCTTTTTTATGTGCATTTAAAAGAGAGGAATAAAGTGGCTGACAACTGTAAAAATACCCAGCTTACCAAAAAGGGCTTGCAGTATGCATGATGTACACTGTACGGCAGTAGAAAAGAGCGTGATACACCAAGTAAGCCTCTGTCGCATGCCCCCGCAGCTTCAGTAACAGGAAACAAACTCTGGACAGTTACTTGCTGAATGTGGCCAGCCCAGCTTAGTTTTGTGCCCAAGACAAATCCTAACAACTTCACAGGGTCATGATCAGCAGGCAGACTTTGTAACAGAGTACAGATTATATGCTGGGTCTTGTTTTCATTCAACTGGATTCGGTTGATATGGAACCAAAGGGTTGAAGACTGCATATGTTCCGCAGATATATCCAACACTTGCAAAATGTCCGCACCTGATGAGAACAGGGATGTATCATCCGCAAACAAGAGAGTCGAGCCGTTGCTGTCCAAGTCATTGATCATTATTATGAAGAAGATCGGTCCCAGCATTGAACCTTGAGTCACTCCAAAATTCACGAGGAGTGGAGAGAAAGCTGCCCCACCCAAAGACACCACCTGCGCTTTTCCAGTCAAAAGTTCAAGATGGATAGAGCAGAGTCCACAACTCCATAGTATTGGACTTTATTGAACTCAACGATTGAAATGTTTAAACCCGAAATAGACTGAATCGTCAAAGATTCATATCTCTATTTTTTATAGCCCTATCTCTAAAACAATTGAATATAGGTTATTATTTATGAAATATCTATTTTTTTTAATTTGTAATTTAGATAGTCGAATGTAAAATAACTTAGATAGTCAAATGTAAGATATTACCGTACGGTAGTTCAACTTATTAGATGTTTTGTATATTATTCGTATTATTTTTATAATGATAATTTTCTCGGGCCACTCCCGTGTTTTAGATGAACACGTGAAATTGTTGGTCCCGGTTAATTGAAACAGTCGTTACTCGTTAGGTCATGTCAGAGGATCTGAAATGATCTCGCCTGCAGCTGCCACCCTTGAGTTGGAGGAGTCCTTTGCTGGTGCAGAACGCTGGTTTCAGGAGAACAAGCTGTTGCTCAACGTCGGCAAGACACAGAATATCATGTGCATTCTGAGAAACCACTTCAATCATTCATTGAATGAACCGGTGAAGCTTCTGGGATTTAACATCGATCCAAAGTTAACATGGAGTGCTCATGTGGATGCTGTATGCAGAAGATTGTCTCGTGTGATCTACCTGTTGAGAAGACTGAGGTGCTTGCTGACTGAGGAACATTTGATTATGGCCTATTATTCACTGTTCCATAGTCACATTATCTATGGAATACTGCTGTGGGGACACTCTTTACACTGTGAGAGTATTCTTATGCTGCAGAAGAAGGCAGTTCGGATATTGTCATCCAGTGGTCATCTGGAGCACTGTAGGCCACTCTTCGCCAGACTCGGGATTCTCACAGTTTTTAGCCAGTTCATCTTTGCTTCCCTGGTTGGTATTAGGAATACCAGTCTGACAGTGAATTTGAGGGGGTTGCAGAGTGCCTACTCACTTCGAAATGCTCTCGAAGTCAATGTTCCTCGATGTAGGCTAAGTAAGGCTCAGAACTGTTATCCCAATATCGCTATTAAAATGTTTAATATGCTACCTCCATCTGTGCGTCATTTGAGTGACAGTGAGTTTAAGAGGAAACTCAAGTCCTGGCTGCATGCCAGACCATACTAATCCTTGAGTGAATTTTTTCAGGAGTCTACAGTTGACATTTAGTGGCCATCACCGTGTTTAGCCATCTATGCCATTATGTTTTATTTTTTGACGTGACAGTGTTGTCAAAAACTTCTGTGTGAAATTGTATTTTTGACGTGATGACCAACCCAGCTCATCTGGCTGGTTAATGGTCCTACAAATGAAGATTGAATGATTGAAATTGTACAGGTGCGACCTGAAAACTCTGAGCCAGCCAGCTCACTTGATAAGTATTATTATTAATTATGATTATTTATAAAAGGATTGAAATAATTATGTAAAAATCTAATTGTGAATACTGTATTTAAATGCTTTGTTTCCTTGTCAATAAGTAGAAGAGCCAAAGGGAAAACAGTCTCTCGGACTTGAATCTTGGAGACGCTCACTCCTTTACTTTGCGGTTGCTATTTTTTCTTGTTACCGTATATCAAAAAGTAGTGATTGATTGGCAAATATGATAACACTGTTTGTAAATCGCAAACAATATAAAATTAATCAAAATACGCAATGCTTACCTTTGTTCCATCGCATTTCTGCAAAAGATTCAAAAAGTGATTCCTAGCTGCTTCTTGAAGCAAAGCGATATTAACTTTTCCACCTGCTAGATGATTAGCCATTGTTCTTTAGTATGCATAAAAATAGTGAATTAACTGTTATAAAAATAAAAAGTATAACAATAATGATCAAGCAATTGGCCGATTGATTATTTGAGGTTAATTTATTTACATGACAAAATCAACATCAGCTGATTTGATAAAGACTTTTATAGTCGACTTCCAAGAATCGAGATATTGATATCGATGTTTAAATCGATATAGTGAGGGAGATTCAAATAATATGTTTTTGGCCCTGTGGCATAAATTTTAATCATGTTATTAAATGACACGAGAACCAATTAGATCATAGAAGTATTTTCTGAAGAGGAATTTTATCTAATTGATTGTCGTGGCAATTAATCACGATACAAATTCAACAGGCTACTTTACATCAAGTCTTTTTCTAGAGGTACAAGTAGTCGCAATTGTCCCAAATGTCTTCAAACGTCTCAATAGCTTTTAAGTCAATATATTATTTATGAAACTGAACTCCAACTTTCAGAAGTTTTTCTTTCCTAAACCAGATACAAGATAGGCTACCGGTATTTGGAATTATTTACTCTGTATCAACAAGTTGGGGTTTACTCATATCGTTCAAATTTTGACATATCTATTTTCAAGTTTGATGTCGCATCTACATGTTGGCCGAATGAAAAGTAATACGGTATCGGTCAGCGCCAGTGTGTGAATTGGTGGTTCGCCAACGCTGGCTCTCACTGGCCTAGGTTGGGTTATACCAGGTTGGGCCAGCAATTGAACCAACATGATCAGGACTATAGTGTGGTCCACTCTACTGGCTTCAGAGTGGGGAAGTCGACAGTGGAGGCTGTAGAACATATTGTTCTCAAGGTCCATGCAAGTTTTGAGGCCTTGCTGGGCTCACACTGTGTGACCTTAGCAAGGCATTTGACACCCTGGACCATGCTACTCTTTTGGCCAAGCTCGCTTCCTATGGAATTGGTGACAGCCCTCTGTTGCTTCTCCGTTCCTACCTGGAAGGACGTGAGCAGATAGTACTGGCGAATAACGTAAGCTGGTATCAAGTCAGTCTCAGTGAGCTGTGGGGTTCCCCAGGGCTCTGTACTGGGGCCTCTCCTGTTTCTCATTGTGATTAATGATGTTGCCCTTTTCAGAGACAGGACTGTGGTGTGTTATGCTGATGATACCTCAATGCTGGATATCAGTGGTGACATGACTGACCTGGGCAGAAAAATGTATGTTTCTGAGAGGGCTGTTGCAGACTGGTTTCGGGCAAATCTTTTCCTTCTCAATGGCGAGAAGACCCAAAGAATTGTGTTTGGCCTAAGGAATGGAGTACTATATTATGATTTTCCTTCAGTGAAGCTGGTTCACTCTGGACCGTAAACTTTCCTGGGGCGGGCACATTCAGGTAGTCTGTGGCAGGTTGAGCAGGGTGCTGTTTTTGCTCAGGAGCCTGGGAAGATGTGTACCGGAGGCCCATCTCCGCATGTGTTTCTTTATTGCCTTCTTTCAAAGTGTGATGACATACGGTATCACCTTGTGGAGGCTCTGCAATATACGTGGCTAAAAGTATGCTGTTTGAACAGCTAGATGTTGAAAGGTACTGTATTGAAACAAACCACTCTCTGTCTCAGACAGCACCGTATCGCGCATGCGTGAGCAACGGGGTTTTCCCGTTCCATTCAGTCAGATCTTTGAATGTAACGTTCTTTGTGATGATGGTTACCGAGCACTGTAACTGGAGCCAATCGTCATTCTATTTGATGAAGATATTATTATCCAATGATGATTTATCATTAAATTCAATATAATAATCAATATATTATCATTTTATTTGATAAAAGAAAAAGTACTTTTGAAAAATATAATTCATAAAATATAACAGTTGTTATTTAACTGATGTTAAAAAACACTATAACTAAGTCAGCATATTGTCATTACAAAACAAAAACCAAACCCTCAACCTCCCCTTTTACATTTAAAACATCAATAAACATAACTCTTTTAAAAACCTCTAATCCCTTCCAGCATATTGCAATTTCAAAGTAAAATCCTTACCTATCTTTCCACCTTTGAAATATCGAAAAGCATTATTCTACCTGGACCCTAGCTCTTTCTAGCATATTGCAATTTAAAAGTGAAAACCTAACCTAACCTTATGGAACATTATTAAATATAATCCAAAAAAACCTAACCACTAACCCCTAACCCCTTCACATTTAATAATTTAGATTTCAAAGCAAAATCCTAACCCCCTAACCTATCCTTTCACATTTGAAACATCAAAAAACATAACTCTAACTGCACCCTAGCCCCTTCTAGCATATTGCAATTTCAAAGCAAAAACCTAACCTATCCTAATAACACATTATTAAATATAACCTAAATAAAACCTAACCTCTAACCATTTCACATTTAATACTTTGATTTATTTGTCATCTTTAGAACAAAACATAAACATGTGGTTCATTTCATGAAAATGTTCACAAACATGTGGTTCATTTCATGAACATGTTCACAAACATGTGGTTCATTTCATGAGCATGTTCACAAACATGCGGTTCATTTCATGAACATGTTCACAAACATGTGGTTCAAAGCAAAATCCTATCCCCCTAACCTATCCTTTTACCTTTGAAACATCAAAAAACATAACTCCACCTAGGCCCTAGCCCCTTCTAGCATATTGTAATTTTAAAGCAGAAACCTAACCTATCCTAATAAAACATTATTAAATATAACCTAAATAAAAACTAACCCCTAACTCTTTCACATTTGTTGAACAAGACAAGGATAGCAACACCATTGCAAATCGTACACTACCATTATAACGTGGACCTCACTATAGATACTCAAAGAATACTTTTGAATAACTATGTTATAACTGTGACTGTTGCTGGCCGTTACTCTGTTTCTGAGACAAAGAGAAGCTCCTCTGTATTGAAGCTGCTTTTGAAGTTTCAGCTATTAAGATGTCTAAATCTAAGGTGATAATATTATGCATATACCGTCCTCCTAGTTCTAATTTTAACCAGTTCATTTTAAATCTTGAAAAAATTTTATCTGATTTGACAAACGGACCTAAATATTTTAAACATATAGTTATTACAGGAGACCTAAATGTAGATATCTTAAAAGAAAATGATAGTGCTGGTATTGAATTGTTAAATCTACTAAGATCATTTGATATCTACTGTGTTCATAAATGTCCTACCAGATTCAATTCTTGTCTTGACATTGTAGCATCAAATATTTCAGCCAACAGTGTGGAGCTAGAGTTTCTAGAACAGGACATGATCTCTGATCATGCAGGTATCTGGTCTACTTTCTATTTGGATCCTACATCAGAGGTTGAAAATGATGACGCATGTAGTAGAACATACATCAAGAAGCGTTTTATTACTCTAGATAATCTAAACTATTTCAGACAGTTATTGACTACCGCAGACTGGTCTGATATTTATACCAAAGATGTAAATAGTGCTGTTAGGAACTTCTTATATATTTTTACAAATTATTTCAATGTTAGCTGTCCATACATAAATGTTAGAAATATAAATGGTAAGAAGAAAGCATCTGTGATAAACTGGTTTACTCCTGAACTTGATAGTATGCGTAAACTACTTCTTGTGATATATAACAAATGGAAGAGCACTAATAACCTTGAGTATAAAATTATGTTCAAGAATTTAAAGATAAAATACAAGAAAGAGATTTCTAGGGCAAAACTTGTAGCTAATGGTAAATTTATAGCTGAGGCTAAAAATCAATGCAAGGCAGCCTGGCAAATTGTCAAAAATGAAGGTAATCTGGTAAATTCAACAAAACAGGTCATTCCAATCTCTCCTGAGCAGTTTAATAATTTTTTTGTTAATGTGTCATGTGCTACTGGTAATATTCAAACAAATAGTAATAGTACAAATGATGTAGACTTCTCTGATCTTTTAAATAATAGTATCAATAGTAATCTGAATAACCAAAATTTTAAATTTAAGAAGGTTGATGAAACAATCATTAGTCTTATTATAAATAGAATGAGTCACTCAAAATCTGAGGATGTGTATTGTATGTCAAATTATTTGTTGAAAAATGTAGTTGATGTTTTTATATCTGAACTGACTTATATTGTAAATTATATACTGAGTGAAGGAGTTTTTCCTGATTTTCTAAAAGTTACCAAAGTTACACCTGTTTATAAGAAGGGGGATCCTAATGAACCCCAGAACTATAGACCAATTGCAATTGTACCTATACTAAGTAAAATCATTGAGACATGTATTGTAATTCAACTTAATGAATATTTTGTTAACAACCAGCTGTTCTATCCTTCTCAGTATGGCTTTAGACCGAATCATAGTACTATTGATGCAATTGAAAAACTTGTTGAATATGTTTTGAATGGTTTTGAACTCAAGCAACCAGTTGGATCTTTACTATTGGACTTAAGCAAGGCATTCGACTGTGTCTCTCACTCTATACTCTGCAAAAAACTTGAAAAGTATGGTATTAAAGATAAGGAGCTCATGCTGATCAAGAGTTATTTGAAAAATAGAAAACAAATGGTTAGCTTGAATAGTGCAAACTCAAATTTCCTTGATGTAACCATGGGGGTTCCTCAAGGATCAGTCCTTGGCCCTTTTCTGTTTCTGGTCTTTGTAAATGATTTTAGTAAAAATGTTTCTGTCTTTTCAATATTATATGCAGATGATACCACTCTGGTTCATAAGGACGTTGATATAAAAACTGTTCAGGATACGCTTGGAAGGGCTATGGATGAGTCTAAGGTATGGTTCAATGCCAACTTACTTAAGGTAAATGAGAGCAAAACAGAACAAATAATATTTTCTCTCAACAATGTAAGTACTGGTAACCTGAATCTGAATGATGATGTTTTCAAGCCTGTAAAGTTACTAGGAATGTACTTAGATAGTAAACTCAGCTGGGAGTATCACCTAGTGAATTTATGTAAAAAGCTTTCTAGAGTAACATTTCTCTTACGAAGACTGAAATATTGTGTAAACCTTGATGTAATTAAAATGATTTACTTTGGTCTCTTCCATTCACACTTGATTTATGGAGTAAAACTGTGGGGCAACTCATCTTCTTCAAAAAAAGCAGTTATATGGCAAAAGAAAGCACTTAGAGTTATATTTGGTATGAAATACAATGAATCTTGTAGATGAATTTTTGTAGAACACAAAATTATGACCTTGCCTTGTCTGTATATATTATAATTTAATCTCAGTGAAGAAAAATCTGTCTAATTTTGATAAAAATATTTCTATACATTCACATTATACTAGACATAGGGACGATATAACTAGACCTACAGTTAGATTGACTAAAACTCTAAAAAGTCATAAGTACCTACAAATTCGAATGTTTAATTTACTACCAGATAATGTTAAGAAGTTACCATTGAAAACGTTTTGTATTTCTGTTGATAAATGGCTCAAGTCTGAAGCTTTCTATTCTGTCAATGAGTACCTAGAATATTTCAATGTATATGTGTAATTTTGTTCGTTTCTATAGTCCAACTCGTGTTATTTTACTACAATATTTCAATGTGTATTTGTAAATTTGTTCATTTTATAGTCCAACTTGTGATATTTTACTTATTATTGACAAAGCCTATTGCTTACATTTTTGTAATGTTGTTTTATGGCCAATAAAATTCTTGATTGATTCTTGATTGATTGATTCTTGACTATAGTGTGGTCCACTCTACTGGCTTCAGAGTGGGGAAGTCGACAGTGGAGGCTGTAGAACATATTGCTCTCAAGGTCCATGCAAGTTTTGAGGCCTTGCTGGGCTCACACTGTGTGACCTTAGCAAGGCATTTGACACCCTGGACCATGCTACTCTTTTGGCCAAGCTCGCTTCCTATGGAATTGGTGACAGCCCTCTGTTGCTTCTCCGTTCCTACCTGGAAGGACGTGAGCAGATAGTACTGGCGAATAACGTAAGCTGGTATCAAGTCAGTCTCAGTGAGCTGTGGGGTTCCCCAGGGCTCTGTACTGGGGCCTCTCCTGTTTTTCATTGTGATTAATGATGTTGCCCTTTTCAGAGACAGGACTGTGGTGTGTTATGCTGATGATACCTCAATGCTGGATATCAGTGGTGACATGACTGACCTGGGCAGAAAAATGTATGTTTCTGAGAGGGCTGTTGCAGACTGGTTTCGGGCAAATCTTTTCCTTCTAAATGGCGAGAAGACCCAAAGAATTGTGTTTGGCCTAAGGAATGGAGTACTATATTATGATTTTCCTTCAGTGAAGCTGGTTCACTCTGGACCGTAAACTTTCCTGGGGCGGGCACATTCAGGTAGTCTGTGGCAGGTTGAGCAGGGTGCTGTTTTTGCTCAGGAGCCTGGGAAGATGTGTACCGGAGGCCCATCTCCGCATGTGTTTCTTTATTGCCTTCTTTCAAAGTGTGATGACATACGGTATCACCTTGTGGGGTGGTGCCTCTAAGGTAACAGATATACTGCTGGTGCAGAAGAAGGCCATCCTGATTCTTTGTGGGGCAAAATTTTCAGCACATTGTAGGCCTCTTTCTGTGAGTGAAAAGATTCTCACTGTATTCAATCTTTCCATTTACAGGTCAGCTATAAAGGCATTCCACATTCTCCATACTTTGCCTACCAGGGGTGATGTGCATGACCATGGCACCAGTAGCAGGCTGAGGCTGGACCTGCCATATTGTAGATTGGGGAGGACCCAGAACAGCCTCATCTACCAGCCAGATAGAATTTTGAACAAGCTGCCAGTTTCAGAGATGGTCTTGAAGAGGAGACTGAGGGCTTTCCTTCAGGAGAACCCCTTCTATTCTGAGGGAGTTTTATGATTGTGATCCTCAGACTATGAGTGGATGCTCCTTGCATTAGTCTTGATGCTTCTTCTGCTTGCTGCTTTTTGTGTATTATTGTTCTTAACCTGTCTTATGACAGTTTTTATGTTCTTGACTTGTTCACTTGTGGCCATACTTATGACCACGCCATGAACAGAAACTCATTATTATTATTGTTATGATGACAGTGGAGACAGATAGGAGAAAAACGTTGCCGATCATCTGTCTTGTCAATGCCTTATATTGACGGTAGCTGATGCAAGTTTATTGATGTAATATGAACTGTTCATTCTCGTTTAAAATAATGAATTATATTTTTCAATGATTTCATAATGAATTAATACCATTGCTAATTGAACACTGCCATTATAACGTGGGCCTGACTATGACTATAGGCATCACCCCATGCTACATGTTGGCTCAATAAATGCCAATGAAGATCAGCCAGTGTGTGGATGCACAAAGTAGAAGGATATCTATCTCTATCTTCTTTGTGGTGGATGGGAGGTTTGCCAGCGCTGGTCTTAGTTGGGTTACCAGGCTGGGCCAAGATGTGGTCTAGGCACCAGATAAAAGTCTGGTGTGGCGCACTCACACAAATTTCCTTGCCGTAATAAAAATTGATCACCTGACGCACGTGTTCACGCGCATCTCAAGTCTACTATTCAAAGGTCTGAGTCAGCTGGTGACAGGACAATACTGTAACGCCGGAGACACACGACGTCAGCTATCTCATCATAGTGAATGATTTAATAGAATCAACAGTTTGCAATTGAATAATCACATTTTCTCGAATTTCGAGCTTATTTTCAATTTCAGGTGAAAATGTTACTGAGCCTTTATTGTAGAGATTTCCATGCTCAAAAGTTTCCAGTTGAATTTTTTTGTTTAAATTGTATCTGAGTACTGATAATTGGGAATCTAAAATCAAACTTTACTAGATGGGGCGAAGCTCCTGAAATTTTTACAGATATGAGACTTAAGGCAGTTGATAGAGCTTTTCAATGACTATTTTAGGTATAAATTTGATCAAAATCGTAGGAGCCGTTTTCGAGAAAATAGCGAAAACCCCTGTTTTTGACAACATTTTCGCCATTTTAGCCGCCATCTTGAATTGCATTTGATTGAAATTGTTCGTGTCGGATACTCAAGTATCAAGTTTCAAGTCATTCCGTTGATTGGGAGACGAGATATCGTGTACACAGACGCACATACACTCATACATACAGATCAATACCCAAAAACCACTTTTTTGGACTCAGGGGACCTTGAAACGTATAGAAATTTAGAAATTCGGGTACCTTAATTTTTTTCGAAAAGCAATACTTTCCTTACCTATGGTAATAGGGCAAGGAAAGTAAAATCACAGGGGGCCTTGAAACGTATAGACATTTAGAAATTGGGGTACCTTAATTTTTTTCGGAAAGCAATACTTTCCTTACCTATGAAAAACAGTCAGGGCAAAAGGAAATTAATAAAAACTAGAGGATGAAAGGTTGGAGCTGCTTAAAAAATTAAGAATTTGTGAAGGCAAGAATTCAGTTTAATACTTCTAGTTTGTAATATGTTGAGGCGTTCCAAGACTTTGGATGCAGTACACAACATTCTTTCATAGTGTACAAAATACAGTAGAAAATGAAAAAATCTTCATTAGGCGGAGTTAGGACTTTCAATCCCTCTCTAAAACTCAACCTCGACATTACAGATAAAATTAAATAAATAATACAGTGTAACTTACTATAATAAATAAAAATACATTCGATAATATCGCTACAAAATAGAAACCTAGTTGGGAAAAACAGTCAATCTGCTGCATTTAGACCAAGAAATTAATTTATATAATGCAAGAAACAATAGTAGAAAAAGGAATTATTATACTCATTCGCAAAGCTCACCAAACAAGCTGCAAGCGCCAGCCACACGCTACCCCCGCAGACCCGCCAACAAAAGCCACCTGACCTCCGCCCCAAAACGAGCACGTCCATCAATGGCCCAGACTGAAGTAGGAAGATTATTCCACAGCCTACAACCCGTGACAGTGAATGATCTCTCAAAAGTCGTTGTTCAATGAATGAGAAAAGCCAACAGCAAGTTGCCATGCCTTGTTGCTCGTTCACCGATCTCAGACAGAAGTCTGAAGCTCTGACAGATGAAATGGAGATTTGGTTTTGATTATTGAGTAAAACAGATAGGCAGACGGTGGGTAGGATATTTATTTTACCAAATATGTGTTACTATACAAGGGACTAATACGGAATCAAATCTGGACGAATATGACTGTGCTATAGAGTTCTAAGGCATAACTCTGATTACAGATAAATTACGGTACTTTGATAACTCAAAAATTAAGCTTCCCAATATAATAGCTAGTAAATGGAATTCTTAATTCCAATTAATAATAGCCTATTCTTTTTGACGATTAACAGAGATTTTTTTGTAGCGTTTCTCCCGGAAATATTTTGCTTGTAGTGTTGTTGAAGATACATTAGAAAAATTAATAGGTAAATATTATGATTACCGTAGGCGTACTAGGAAAAAGATAAAGTAAAAATGATGTAGTACACACATAAGGCTGTGCAACAGGTCTGAGGAAAATTTTTACCGAAGTACTTTTTTAATGTTTTTCGATTTGGATATCAAATTATCAAAATAAATAGATTTCAGTGGAATTTTTTTGAGAAGTTGACATTTTTGGAAGAAATTCTTTAAAATTGGGTTATTTTTTCAAAATGGAAGTTTCCCTAGAATTGATATTCTGAGGAATCAAATATGCCATGAGATAAACAATATCTTGGAGAATGTATTTTCAAAACTTCATACATTTGTTTGCTACCAATTAACGAAGAAATCAAGTAAAAATTATAATAATATTATATCTGAAGAGATTTGTTCCATTTCGGTACCGGTAACTTGTAGATAGTATTCAAATCGAAATACTTGCAAAAAATGTCACCAGTACAAAGTTTCTATAAGCGAGTTGAACAGCCCTAATGTAATAAGGATCTCATATTAATAATAATTTCAAATCTCAAATGCATGTTACACCATCATTTTATTAAGTATCTAATCAAGGACATAAATAAGATGAAAATTGGAATAACACAGGCTTTTAAAAACACAGTTTTTGAATGATCACAAATGTAGACTTAAAATAGTAATGTGATGGATGATGCATGAAACCTGATTGATTAGTTATCACCTACATTGGAAAGTGAGAATGTGATTCAGTGACAATAATACAATCTTTGAAGTTATTAATTTTAGATGAAGATTTACTAACTAAGCTATTGAGTTTGATTATACTGTAGCTTATTAAATGGATAAGAGGAAAGTATTGAATTACAATAATTGTAGACTATTAATGAGCTACTACTAGTCTTGAGATGAAAACATAATATTTTGTTGTTGCTATACACTATTGCCTGAACTGTTTTAATGATCATTAGGTCTATAACTGATAATAATAATGGAGATGAATAAATAAATAAATAATAATTTACTTTTATAATGGAGATGATAATATCGAGGCTTGAGATTTTAAAGATAAACTAACATAGAAAATGACAAAAATATTGTGTTTTTATTTCAACATGGAAAATTACCAGAACATTTCAAAATTTGTGTGAATTTCAACTACTAATTTCTTAATTTGAAGAAGATACAGTAGTAAGGTATGCACATTTATTGTACAATAATCAGATAAAGTTCAGAAAAAATACTTTAATGTGCTACTGCACTTTCACACAATTTATTTGATAAGTATTTAGTTGAAGATGGAATCGTATAATATCATTGCAGTAAATAATTTATATCACCATAACTTTTAATTTATATATAATTATAAAATTTGATTGGTTTGGGAAAGATTTGGGCAAGATTGAAAAAAATATAATTTATAAAACTAATTTGACATGAGTTCGGATGTATCGGCTAAACTTGCGCAGTTATCTTGGTAATGTGATTCATCAAACCATTCCGGGTGTGCCTCGAGGTACCTTGAAGAAAAGACAGAGAACAAAACTTATTCGAATTCAACAAAATTTAGTACTAATCAGATTCCAATTCTCATTATAATATCGTGATACTTTTGCAAAACTAATGACAGTTATTGTATCCATACTATCGAGTCAATCTTTGAGCGGTTTGTGTCACAACAAATGTCGTTCTACAAGTAATTTAGTTCTCATCCCATCATTTCAATTGGGTCTTCATGAAAAATAAGGCAAAATAACAGGTGGTGATATCTAAGGCTGGCCACTAACGGTAGACATGCATGATACACGTGTATCATTGTCATACATTGTTGCGTCATTACAGCGAAAGGCTTCGAGCAAAATTTATTGAGTTTTATGATATCTCCGATTTCATTTATGTTCAATTTTTCTTCGCTGCTCTATTTGAGGTTAAATTCTTTTTCTATGATTATAATTTGTTGAACGCAGAAAGCCACACGATTTATATTAGTGGTAAAGTGTTCAAAAGGAAGTGCAAAAGCAGGGTATCGTTTTATGCGAAAATAACTTTTAAATTAATCCTTGACCAATATAGAAGATTGAACCAATGGGTTTTACCTTTACAGATAATATTATTATCAATTCAAGTCGAAATAGAATAGTTCATTAGTTTTAATTAGGTGCTATGAAAATCATGAATAAAAAATTATAATTTGTAATTTTCCAGTGTTTTACTTATTGTTAATGGTTGTTTAATTCATGTTAGAAGCCTCGCGTTGATGACAAAACATGCACGATGAACGTGTGTGTGTGTGTGTGTGTGTGTGTGTGTGTGTGTTGTGTGTGTGTGTGTGTGTGTGTGTGTGTGTGTGTGTGTGTGTGTGTGTGTGTGTGTGTGTGTGTGTGTGTGTATGATAACATGCATGCTCTACCGTTAGTGGCCAGCCTGAAGGCATTTTTAGCACAATGTTGACTTCTGTGTCCAAACAAAGTGGATAACACTGGTTTTCATACAAGACATTTGAGAATGTTATGATGCTTTTTCGAACAAATACTTGATCGATAAAAGTTATCATTGTTTATTTCAGTTTCCATTAATAACATTATAGGAAATTCATGAATTTCTAGTATATAAAGGTGCGTTACGCGAGATGTTAAGCAAGGGTTCACTAGAGGTTCGAGATATGTTCGAAGGAAGATCGCGCGCATGTCGTATTGTTGACTTCGCTTTAACCTAACCTCACGAATGTGAAACGTTCGATCCAGCTGATTGGGTGACAAAACTAAATAATAAAATATTCTGACCAGGGGATTGCTGGGCAGCCTAATAATACATTATGTTTATCAATTATAATAAATTGATGATAATCATCATGTTTGTTGCATTTATGTTGATGCTTTATTATAAAAAAGGTTATGTATGTCAATGTTTTGAAAGGTGAAAGGCGTGGTTGGGAGTTTGGATTTTTTCTTCTAAATTCTAAAGCTGCGTACACATATACGCTCTTCCAACCCGCACCGAGCACGCTCCTCCCTCGTACCGCCCTCGTTCCTCCATCGAACCACAGTCGCACCGCCCACGCACCCATCATGAACGTTACGGAAGATGTTAGATCTTCTCGCGTTCCCCGGTCGAACCACTGTTGCTCGCCGGTCGATCATCAATCGCTCTGCTGGAGTGACGTTCGGTTGCGGAGCAGAGCGAGAGTCTGTACGCACCTTTATATGCTAGTACCTATTATTAATTTTTTTGATAATTTGACATTATTTTAATTTTATGATTTAATAATTAATGATTAATTTTGATAATTTTATATGCTAACACACAGATCGTAACTGATCCAACAAAAACTATTGGTTAGATCGCCCTAGGAACTTGCCAAGCTCGAGCTCTGTTACACGCTCTGTTCGAGTTCCATTCTTGCTCGACCTGCGTTCATCTATCGATTTGCTCGAGTGACGTTTGATTACGGAGCAGAGCGTAAGTCTGTACGCATCTTAAGGAAATTCATGAGTGTCTAGTAAAAGTCGCGTTTGCAATAGTGGTTATACAAAGGAAGCGGCAATTTACGCTACACAGGGTCAATCTAGTAATAACTTTTGAACAACGTTCTAACGATTAAAACTACTTTTTAAAAAAGGTAATGAACTATCAACTCACTTCAAAATTGAAGAAAAATGTCGTAGGCAAACGTCCAGCTTCTTTTCTGCCATTCCACTGGGCATTAGTTCTGGAAGTTTGACTGTAAAAAATGTTAGTATTAATTTATTCAAGTGAAATATAGTGTTTAATAGCATAACTACATAAAGGTTATAGAATTAGTATTATTATCATCATTAATAATAAAGTATTCAATATAACTTTTCAGCTATAGAATTGATACATTTATGAGATAACCCCACTTGCAAAATATTTTAGAGCATTAAGGTATCACTAACAGAGACGTCATATTTACAGAAATAAAATATTATTAAAAACATGAACTATCCTTTTATTTAAAACACTTCAAACAACTAGTTTCGGCCGTTAGCCATTTTCAAAGTACTAACTATTTTCGTATTTACTTGAAAATGGCCATAGGCCGAAACTAGTTGTTTGAAATGTTTTAAATAAAAGGGTACTTCACTTTTTTATATTGTTTTTAATAATTTTTAATAAAGTAGCTCATACAAGTGAAGTGATTTTAGAGAAATTAATATAAAATCATTGAAATTTGAAAACATTAATTCTGGAAGTTTCACAGCAAAAAATTAAAAACTATTTCTATTTCTATTTCTATTAGTGAAAACTATCAAATAAATTTAGTAAATCTGGGTTGCATCAAACAAGATTGATCATTTTAATCCCGAATCAGTGCAGTAATGATCAGTTGGGCCAAGATATTGGATTCCAATTGGTGCAACCCAGTACGACAATAGCAATTGTTTGAGTTTCTCACCGAAAAGTCTGGAGAGATGGGTTGCGCCATACACTTGAGAAGGAGTGAGAGGGAGCTTGTTGAGTACGTTGGGTGGGATCAGCTTCCATTCCATGATTTGAGTGATGAAGGGCTCTTGCCGCGCAGGGGGCGCAGAATTTGCAACCAATGATTGCGTACTGTAGAATAGAACATTGTTAACAGATTAATTCTTGATAAATAGTTCGAATTTAATACATTAATAAATGCATCTACAATTTGTCTACTTGAGATAAAAATTAGATCAAACGCACTAGATTTGTCGACTTGTGTGAAGAATTTATTATTTTAAGATATTTTATTTATTTATTATTTTAAGAAAAATAAGTGTAATATGAATTAATATAATTGTAAAAATTCGATAATGTTTGATATCCTAGTATTTGTAAAGCTAAGTACACACTAGGAGAACAAATTGCACGACTTTCCAAAGAATCTATAGACGGTCTAGATAGAGACACCATGTTTCGTCTTGTCTAGCATCCAATCTGAAATGTGAGTCAAGACTTGAAACATCCCACAAATAATGAGCTGTTTAGAATTTTCAATAAATTTTAATACCTCTTCATTGGAACACATCTTTAGCCTACAAGGCAACTGAAGAAATTAAAATTATTAAATTATAAATTATATATTCATTTCCACATGGCTACTTGATAGTTTTTCATAGAATTACTACTGCCCTATTTTTTTTATAACATAACTGATTTCGGACAATTATGCCATTATCAAGTATCCAAAAATGTGTATAATAAGAATAATTTTTATTTTTCTATTAAAAAATAAAATGAAAATATTTGACACATTTAAATAGTTTTTTAATAAAAATATGTTATAGTACAGTTTTTGAAAGAAAGAAAGGAAGTCACCTTGCCGACGTAATTTTCAAGAAATGAACAATATTGTAAATGAAATAATAATGCTTTTGTATGTAGATTACGGTGATACGAATAATAGTTTTGTTAAAAACTTCATCGATTTTTAACAGTTATTTCAAATCGTCCGATTCACTGGCGGGCCCTTTACATTTGACTAAGAATGCGGCGGCCCTTAATGTGTACAAACCTGTCTACATGTTCTTCCTTGATGAGTGGAGCTGATTTGGGCGTGGTGCCGTTGGTGAGTTCGAATCGATGCGAGCGGAGACTCTTACGTCTGCCACCGCCATCCGAAGCCTCCTTGTCGCACGAGTACACAGGCGAGCCCGAGCCCGCATTCACAAAAATGCCATTTTCCACCTCCTCTTGTTTAACGGGCGACGAACATGTTTCACTGCAAACAAAAACGTCAATATTAAAAACGTTGATCGTTAGAATCAGAAAAGATAAAATTTCTGAGTTTGTGAGTACTTTATATTTATTATTGCGTGACTATTATTGAGTATTCAAATTATAGATTGTATCCATACATCAATTTATATACTAATTATATAAACATTCAATTTATAGATTCTTTATAATTTGCAATGAAGAAAAATTTGTTTAATTATCGTGTAATCTAGTAATACTTCGTATAACTTGTAATCTTGGCATATTTCGTCAAATATCTAAATGAAATTCTACTACAATCCAATCTTCCTTTTGTTCCATTGGATTCAAGGGCATGTTTTTCTTTCAGATTGATTATTCAACAGACGAAATGCTTATTAATTGAAAAGTTATTATAACTATCATAAATCAAGGAGGAATTAGATTTTTGTATGTTTAATAAAGATTATTTTGAAGAGTAAATCAATATTTATAAAATAATAACTTGACCGAAATATTTGGACAATTTAAGACAAAATAAAGAAATAGAAAAATGTTTGGGTAATAGCCTGCTTATTAATTTCTGAATATTGCATTTGATTGCTTCATACAATAAGATAAATATAAATCAATTCTGAAGGAGTGTTGACTGTCATTGAAAAACAAAATAGTGGATTACGGGAATTTGCATTTTAGTTTCAGAAATTATTATAATTATTCAGCAATTATAATACAGTGACTGTAACATTTTCTCGGGACACTATGGAATATAAGTAATAAAATTATTATTACCTATTTGGTTCGATTTTGAAGTTGAAGAACATCTGATTGCATTGTTCCCTTTCAAGATTGTACAGCAGAAAGTCACGCAGTGTGAAGTCGAAATAGATTCGCAACCCGTCGGCAACTTCTTTGCACAGGTTTATGCTAAAAACCACAAAAATGGATTAGGTTACTCAAAAGGTTTATGCTAGAAACAGAAAATTAGATTCATGCACAAAAATCAATTTGTAAACAGGCTTAACCTGAAAAAATGTATATCTTAATAGGTAAGTTACAGGTTTATGTTCAAAAAAGGAATATTTCAAAAAATTATTAATGATGTAAGTTGAATGAGGTAAGTTGTATGAGAAATGAGAAATAATTCCTCATAATTAAACTTTCATCAAACATGAAAATAGCCAGACACCCTAACAGAGTGGTGAAGACCTAAGGTGTCGCACCTTCAGTCCACTATCGCCACCTCTGGTTCAAGGTTTGAATCTTTCAAGAGACATGATTGTTCAAGCATCTCATTACTCATGCATGAGCCAAGTTTGGAGAAATCATTTTCTTCAATAGGTAGAAAAAACGTTATTGCTTTTCTATATTCTCTTGAAATTTCAATGCTAGTTTGCAATATCAACTATTCTAAATCGCTGATTGCAACTAATTAAACAATTTTTCAGATCACTGGTTACGATTAATCTCACTTGGTCGAAGGTCCTATTACACCAATTTTATAGTGACTGATAAGTCAATATTTAGCAGCTTTTATTAGTTGATCGCATACATTTATTCGCTAGTATTCAAGTCAAATATTTCCTAGTTAGTCAAGATCGAAGGATTTGAGGTTATGTGTGCCCTTCTTTAAGATATTATTACTCTCATTACAACAACTCACAAGTAACATTAAATACAAATTATTAATTGAATACGGCCCCACCGCATTATTATATTCTGTATAAGATTGGAGTAAGGATGTAACCTTATAACTTAGTTCTTCTTAAATTTCTATGAAGTATTTTTTTCTGAACTCACTTTCTTCGTATGGCATCAAGAGTTAATGGGGGATGACTGGACGATCGTGTGGATTTTTCTTGATTAGATGAAACAATATTCATGGCAAAGTCAATGACATAGTTCTCCAAAATTGTCAGAACATTCGGCTTTGCTGGTAATTTTAACAACTGTAACAAAACATAGAAAATTACAATATAATCCTTGATTATTCAATATGCAAGTGGAATTGAGAGCCTTCATTTTCAACTGAGATTATAAAGTACCTAACTAATTTGATTTTTATTCTTGATGAACCAATCGTTAAAAAATCGAGCCTTGCCCAATCTCTGAAATTTTAGCAATATGTTACCATTTGAGAAAAGTGGATATTCAAGAGGCCTGAGTAATTTTCGACTAATTGCTACTCTATAGCTATTTCAAAAGGTATATCAGATTGCTGCTGTATATAGGTTGGCTATTCCTCTTGAAAAAAATCAATTAAAGTCAAAATTGTGGCTTCCATAAAGATTGAGACATTGAGCTTGCTATTCGTTTGTGACAGAGATCTCACTTCTGGTGCCTTCTGTTGACCACCTTAAAGTGTTTGAGTGCGTAAATCATGAAATTTCGCGCAAAAAAGTAGCTTTTATTCACATAACATACACTGTATGTGTGAGAGAAAGAGAGAGGTCCACTGCAAAATTATTTAAACTTATTAAAATTATAAATCATTAAAACTTGCTGGCTGGCTGAATACTACTTGTTTGACAGACAATAGATAGTAAGTTAGAATCGGGCTGACTCGCTAAGAGGGGAGTTCCCCAGGGTTCAGTGTTCAAGTAAACACAAGTTAACTTGTGTTCATAATTTCAATAGTAACGTAGTTAGGTGACATTACTGTCCAAACTTTACCACGTCAACAAATAAAAAAGTTCTGGTCTTTTCTAATTGTTTTTTTATTCCTGGTGGACCTGTCCTGTTTGGAGAAGATACCGCAATCTATATGTACGGTATCCAATTCCAGATAGATAGAACTTGACATTCTGTTCTTGAACTGTCTAATGATGACCGTAAGTGGTTTTCTATAAAAAAGCAGATATGTGGGACTCTAGCTTGAACCTTTTAAACTTTTGGGTTTCCTGCTGGGTTCTAAATTATCGCGGAAAGCTTGATAGTGTTGATATGATGAAATGTGAAAATTGTACACGAAAAGATAATGCTAGGAAAGACGCAGAAAATCTATTCACTCTCTGAGTGAATTCTAAGAGAGAATGAATGAATCTATTCATTTTTCAGATATGAGTAAAGCTTAAGAGCTTTTTTCTCACTCATATACACAGAACAAGATGCTAGTTTACATAGCTAGAGCAGATAATTGTAAGAATAATTTATATCTATACTACATCTTCGTAATAAACATTTAATAAATATGTTCAAGTCAAGCCATAACAATTCAAAGAAACAAAAAAGATAAATTAAATAGGTACTAGAAGCTTATGTAGAGTTCATGAAAAAATGACAATAATTCACAATCTCACTTCGAGTAATAAAAACAATAAAAAGAAGAGAGAGAGAGAGAGAGAGAAAGGAGAAGAACGAACCTTGTTGGAGTGAGTGACGAGATGATAGTCGTTCTCGAGCAGTTGACGCATGTAGTCGGAGAGCGGAATGGCAATGGGCCTTCCTGACACCACACCCGCTCCCCCGCCCCCGCCATCCACACTGGACGAGTCGGACTCGTCGTGACTGGGCGCCGCCCCCGGAGGCGGTGGTCTCGAATCGTCTGCCGAGTCATCCGCCCCCGCAGCAGCAGAAGCAGCTGGTTCCACTTTCACCGCCACTTCCAGGCTTCCTCCCTCGCCGCCCCCGCCACTGCCCCCACCCTTGATGGACAGCTTGGAGCGTTGCTTCTTGCGGTCGCGTCTGTACCAATTGCCACCTCTGTGAATTTTGAACGTGCTGCAAACAAACAATACGATTCAATTTGATACATTACATTTAATAATGAGAGCCTCAAATGCCTACATATACACTGCATATTTCCAAATTGAATTTGACAAATTCTTTGAGATGTTGTATAGTTTTTGGTTAGGAGAACATAAGTTTGTCTGACCGCCATTATTTGCTAGTTATTACAAACAGTTGTTATTTGTTGACTCTTAAAAATATTAGTATATTGTTAAAGTTCTTGGAGGGTTCATATTATAAATGTATTAGTTAGTCACAGTTGTTTGTCCCTGTAGTATTTTACTGTGTTTGTTGGTATGATGGTGAGCATAGAAATATGGATAAATCTTCATCACTGAATACAACAGAATTCAATAATTCCACCTAAACATGCATTTCAAAAGTTATGTGTACTGTCACGAATAGCTAAAAGCAACTTACTTATAAGATTTTTACAATAAAAATAGCTTACTTATGAGATTATTACAATAAAATGAAACTCAACGTTCATCTAGAAATTCAACTGGCACCAACTGTTTAGAACACTGCATGATTGGAACCAATCGAACGAGAATGGATTTCAAAACTCATGTACAAATCAATACTTCACAGTTTTTAGATTGTTTGCTACGCTCACATCGAAGACAAGTCGAAACTTCAAACATCAGAACACAACATTCTAAAGACAACTTTGTACTTTTCACAACCGTTCCATGCAGTAATTCGAAAGCAACGGTGCCAATCACTCCGATTTCATAATCGCAGCCTAATGCAAAATGCAACGCTAATTTCAGTTTTATCTGTGCCATTAAAAATACTGATAGATTATGGTGTGAGTGAACGCTAGTCCGAGAAGTGAACTATCGTTATCACGAATTATTTCGCCAAAACCAAGTAAGAGTTATTGATAACGGTTTTTTATTTTGTTTTGGTTAACATAATTTTGGGTTTTAAAGATCCATTTGAAGAATTGAAAATGGTGATCTTTCTCATGATATCGACATGAATTTTATTCCGATTTTTTCCACATTGATTATAACTAATCGGATTTGATAAATGAATTATTTCTTGCTATTTTGAGTTGAATCTAGGTAACCTCATAAGAGAGGATCTTCTTCATGTTAATGAAGCTTATCAATTAACAACTGTACAAGATTTAATAGCACAAAGGCCAAGTTTGAGGACAAGTAGAAGTGCTATTCATAAGTGACGTTGTATGAATATGTCGGCAGATGAGCTGCAAGTTTTGGCCAATATATTGCTTTTACGATTCATATCTAAAGAATCATCGATTCTGATGAATATATAGGTTATGAGCTCTAGCCGCAGCCAATTTAACCACGCGGCTCTAGCGGTGTGGCTCGAGTCATCGCTAAGGAATTGCACCGTGAGGAAACAATTTGATAAGTAGCAAGAAAAGTGAAAGTAATGAAAAAGAAAGCCGAGATTGAAATTATTCATCAGAATATTACCTGTACCTGGTCAATTGTGCTTTTTCGGCCAATTCTTTCTGGAGTTGTCGGTTTTCAGTCGTGTCTTTCAGAATGAAGTCTTCAGTTACTAATCTATCCCAAGTTTGATTCCAACCCTGTGGTGACAAACAAAGTTTAACCGTTAGAAATATCAAAATTAGACTCAGAAATCAAAATTTTCATAAGTTGAAAACAACAAATTTATATAGTACTGCAAGTACCCTGGTTGAGAGGTACCGTAACTTGAAATCTGAAAGAATAAAAATTATTTTTAATGGATTGACACTACTCCAAAAAAAAACGTTAGTAATTGGCTATTGAAGAAATTAGAACAATACATTAACGAACACGGTTACCGACCGCTGCATCAAGTTTTCAATAATTGGAATTAGAACATCAATACTGAGCAAACACAATCTATGAATTGGTAACAAAACTTTGTAGCAATTGGATCATGGATTATTGAACTGATATGTACCAGTGTGTCCTATCAATAGAAATAAATAATTCATGATAAACGACTCGTTCCATATGAGCTAGAATTTTAAATTAGTTTACAAGATGTAAATTTGATTCAATTCAACATTGTTACATCAGATAACTTGAACCATAGCAAAATTTCATATTGTAGTTTTTCATTCATATCTTCAGATCAGCGTATAAATTTGTCATTATAAGAACGATATCAATACAAAGTTTTTCATTGTTGAACATTGAAAGTCATAAATTTAAACGTTTCAATGTACATCACTTTTCAGCCGTATTTTATACGTTTTCCAAGTGTATTAAAGTACAATCACACGTTGTCTAGCAATCATAATTTCCTGTGATTTGTGTTTAAAAAAGAAATAAGATGATTTCCAAGTGATACTCATTATGAATTGAATATATTTTAATATACATGTTTTTTAAGGATTATCATAAATGAATTGGTTTTATTATACATTGGTGCCATTGAATTACAAACATCCACATTCAATCTAATATCATATATTTCAAAATATAAATTCCTAATTTCTATTATTAATTTTATCCAAACAATTCCATCCAAATACTAAATTATACAAGATAAAATAATTTCACTGATGAAATGTTGGTAAATACAATTACCTTTCTAACTCGTTTGTCTGCTGAGCTTCTCAACATTAAGCAGTTCTCTCAACTAATTATTTGGCATTAAGCCATTGATAACAAAAGATAATCTTTTTCAAAAATTGAGTGAAAATTCGATCAATATATTATTACGTTAGTAAATGTGAACAATAATCCAATCGACTTCCTATCCTTCTTGTTTGAATAAAAACCCCTAATATGTGAATCACACAATCACCAAATGAAATAATCACCAAACAAATCTTTGGGAAAAAATATGGTGTCTATCAGAATAGTGAATCAAATAACAAATAAGATAAGAATAAGAAAGATTCTTTTTGAAATTTCCTTGTGCAAAAACGTTTTTAATCCATGAAGCTGGTTTGAATCTTTCAAAAACAATGGCACGATAAAATAAGTTCCCGATTCCAACTAACAAATAAACCTACACAACTCAACAAATCAACTTCAAATGCAGAATATAACTACATAAAATTACACTACCGATAAAAATGCAGCATCGGAAAACATAGAGTTATTTGGAGTGAGAGAGATAATTGACTTTGGATACTCATCTTGTTGTTAGCTTATCGCCACAATAGAAGATTATCAGAGCTAACAATAAATTCATAGATAAGAATCAAAACTGATAATGTATAGTTATTTTTCATCATCGCAGTTATTTTTAAACTTCTCACAGCCTCAGTGCCTTTAGTGAATTCAAGTATTCACCAGCACATCAGTTTGAATAATATAATAAAAAATCGTTTGAATACATACTTAGTAAAAGTATTACATTCTATTGCAAAGTGAGAATATCCAATACAAGAATATAAGGATTGAAAAAGTCCAATTATTTTATAAACTTAATCCGAAGCACGAGTGAGGATAATGTCGTTTCATATATAAATGATATTCACCTCATAAAGTATTTGATTAGATATGTAACTTATGAAACAGATTCCATACTTCATTCCAATCACCAATTATATTAGTTAATAATTAATTAATACATAATACTATTGTTATATAATTAATGCTTTAACAAAAATATTGTAGATTAGGTAGAATATTGAATGATTTGAAACTATAAGTTACCTGAAAATGGATTAGGAACTCTACAAACTTCCGGCCGCTCTCATCCTTAGAATGAATGATTTCAAGAATCTGTAAGAAAACATTAAATAACTAAATTCAATTATTCCTGGAAGTTGAAATAGATAAATTACAACTTACAAATCAAATTCAGTAAATCGTGATATAATCAAGATAATATTATCCACACGTGAAATAAAAACACCACATGAAGTTACATCTTACAGGCCAATCTCTCTCCCACCTGAAATTTCAAAACTATTTGAAAAAATGCTTTTGAAAAGATTAAAGCCAATTATAGAGATGAAGAAGTTGATTCCAAAACATCAATTCGGATTCAGAGAGAAACTCACTACCATATAGCAAGTCCACAGAATCACCAATTTAGTTGAAATCAAATGAAATAATTTATTTCGCCATTTAAAAAAACAATCACAAATAAAGAGCAAATCAAATATGATGAACAATAAATTTAAACAAAATACAAGTGTTAACTTAAAAATAAGAAAATAATAATACAAAATCATAAATATCTCTTCACGTATGTATATATAGTTTACGTGTTATATATGGCATCACCAGCAAAAGAATAAACTTTGCCCGCTGGTGACCGTTGCAAATCGAAAATATTATAATAATATTTGAAAAAAAACCTCATCATTGAGTCATTTCTGAGAATGAAGAAAAGAGGAAAGTAAATAAATTATAAGGGATACAATAAATTTTAATTTAAATAAGGTTTTCTATTGAAGTGAAATAGTTTGCAATTATTCAATTTTTTATATCATTACTGGTATCTCTAGTTATATGTGTTAAATTAAAAGGTAATATATTTATAAACTTGCTGCTCAAATATATCAACTGTCTCTTAACTAGTGTAAATTTTGCATAATAAACTTCGTATTTATTGATAGTATTTGGTCTAAAATTGTACTGAGATTTATTTATCATAGAAAAATTGTCTTTATACTTAATAATATATTTTGTTAATGGCTCTTGAAGAGAAGAAAATTTGTAGTGCAGTATTCCTGGATGTTGCCCACGCATTTCATAAGATGTGGATACTTGAATAAGATGTGGCATAGAGGTCTATAAGATTACTTGGATAAGATGTAGCATAGAGGTCTATTAGCAAAATTAAGAACTATGCTCCCAATGGGAAGATATTTCAGAGTCAAGCAGGAAGCCGCCTATTCTGAGCTAAAAGAAATTAGAGCAGGAGTACCTCAAGGTAGTGTTGTTGGTCCAATTCTATATCTACCGTATACTAGCGATCTACCTGAGTTGGAAAATGATACAGTGGCAACATTTGCTGATGACACAGCTGTGTCTGGGTGACAACAGTCAGGAATCTATGAGGAAACTTCAAGATGCTGCTGAATCTCCAGTTGGGCTAAATTTTGGAAAACCAGACTAAATGAGACCAAGTCTGTCCAAGTCAACTTCACAAACAGGAAATGTAAGCAAATCCCCCTATCCATAAATGGGAAGCATGTTTCCATTTGCTAACGAGGCCAAACACCTAGGCATGACTCTGGATGCAAGGTTGCGTTGGAAAGCTTACGTGAAGAAAAAGATAGAAGAATTAGGAATAGATTATAGAAAAATCTACTGGTTGATAGGCCGAAATTCTTCTCTTTTTACCAACAACAAGATCCTCATATACAAGCAAATCCTGAAACCCATATGGAAGTATGGAATCCAACTCTAGGGCTGTGCCAGCAAGAGCAATGGCGATGTAATTCAACGATTCCAGAACTAAGTTTTGAGAAACATCGTTGATGCTCCAACATTCAGCCGGAACGCTGACAGTCACAGACACCCGGAGGTGGAGTTCGTTGCAACAGAGATTGGGCGCTTCGCACGCAAGCATGCAGAAAGGATCCAACGGCATGAAAATGGAGAAGTCGCTCAGCTACTTGACAACACACATATGCTGCGCAGATTGAAGCGGACCAAACCCTTAGGCCCGGTGCACACTTGCGTCATTTCTAGTCGCGGTTTTACGACCAGAGCGACAACAAGCTTACTGGCGTTCTAAAAGTTGTTAGAAGTATATGGGTTCCGGACGGAGAAGTGCACATTACAGCGTCACACACCTGCTCACGCTTTGCCGACGCTCTGCTGATGCATGCAAGCCGCCACTTTATTTATGTCATGGCGGGCAAGCCGAGTTTCATTCTCCACTTCAAAAACCTAAAACGCGTAAAAATGGTGATAGATAAATTATTGTGATTTCAGATTCGGATTCAGAGCCTCCAAATTAGTCAAATGGCCTAGCGGCTATCGAGAATAATCAAAATTGAAGAAGTTTTGGTTGTATTGAATATCAAACCTGATACCTCCCTCCCGTTCGCTACCTTTCAGCCTGCCGCTCTGCTCTGCTCCCCACGCCACGCATCAACCAAATGAGTGGTTGACCCACCCGCCACCAGGGTGCGCCTCAGTCGCCGCCACCCGTTCCTGCGTTTCTATTGGCCGAGCACCGCCGGCCAATAGCAGCGCAGGTGAACTCGGGGACTGTGAATAAAAGGGGGCTACTCAGTTACCCTCGATAGCACTTGCTCACTAGCAGCCTTCCACTGAAGAGCCAGAAGAGACCACCAGCCGAGACCACTACCAGAGACCACTACCAGCCGAGACCAGGAACAGAGCAGCGAGCAGGCCAATGAGGGAACCACGGCGAGACTAACCGCAACCTGAGGTGTCTTCCTTGTCTACTACCCAGCCGATGCCTAGGAGGAACCGAGCCGGCCGCCGAATCCAGAAGAGGAGGGCCCTACGTCGGCTTCGCCAGGTGGAGGAGAGGCTGAGGCTGTACACCGCCGCGCCAGCTGCGCCCCAAGACTTAGCGCCCCAGCCTAACAACTGGCGCGCGGTTCTGGATGCGCGGGTTGGGTGCCGAACCGACATCGGAGTGTGTGCAGCGGAAGCCTACGACCCTGCCTGCCCGGGGTTTGACCGAAGGCCCCTTCTAAACGAGGAAGTGGTCGAGGAGGTCCTCCCGGCGGAGATTCGGCACGACCTCTGGCTAGTAGATCACCCGGTCAGCCCTCTCCGTAGCCCGGGTAAACCAGAGTGGAGACTGCAAACCATTGACTTGAGCCCCTGCCGGCCTGCTCTCGCACCAGACGGACCTGCCCGGGACCCTCGCGTGGCGTGGTATCGCGCCAGTCGACGACTACTAAACATCTAGCCTGCCTTGGTCCCTTTTAGGGCCACCAGCAACAATCTTGGTCCCTTTTCAGGGCCACCAGCAACAAACTTGGCCTTTTTCAGGGCCACCAAAAGCCATTTTTTCAGACAGTGGTAACAAACCCCTCGCTCGACCCGACTGACTAGCCCAATTGATGAACGAGCCACACCTTCCGCCATATCAATTATTGGCGCCTGCCAACGTGGGGCCACTCACTGTATGGAGATACAGTAACCCGTTACCACTGTCAAAACTTTTTTTTCAAACAAAATGTCAACCTAAATTTTCAACTAAATGTATGTCTTAAATTTTTCATCTAAATGTATGTCTTGAATTTTTCACACAAAAAATTCAAACTTATTTTCTTTCAACAAAATGTGTCTCTGAATCTTTCAATTCAGAATACCTGTCTGGGAACAGGCAATTTCCCAGTGGCGCCCATAACACCTGAACATGGTAGCGACTAGAACCGGAGCCGGAGACAGTGGAGATACGACCACCGAAGATTCGATGCAGTCAACCAGCCAGCACACCGAGTCTACATTCGCCGGCTGGCCTGCACAGACCACCGGTCAAACCGACAGCAGCACGACGCAGCCGCCCGCTTCCACCAGCGAAACCGGGGCAACGCAGCCACCCGCCTTCACCAGCGAGCCCGCTCGACCAACCACCCTGCAACCCAGCGCGCTGACCGTCAACCTGCCTGCTCCACCGTCAACCTCTAGTCACGCCACTACCGCAACCAGCAACATGGCCAACTTACCGGCTCCAGCCGTCAGCTACACCGGCAACCTCAGCCAGCTGACCAGCATAGCGACCCTGCTACCGTTCTTCCGCGGCAAGCTCCATGAAGACCCCATCACCTTCATGCGACAGTGCACCGAGCTGCTACAGGGTCACCACATTCCCAGCTATACCTGGGTCATGCTTCTAAAAGTGCAACTACAAGACGACGCCGCCGCCTGGTGGAGAGACTACGGAGAATTGTCACCACCTGGGAACAGTTCCGTGACCGACTTCAGGCCCGTTTCTCAGGAGCCCATAAAATCGCAGCCGCTCACACGGAATTTTATGGCACCACCCACAAACCGAACCAGCCAGTGGAGCGATTCATCCGTCAGAAGCTCCAACTACAGCAGCGCTTAGGAACCAACCTGGCTGAAGACGAGGTGATCGCCCTGCTCATCGGTCAGCTGAGTTCCGAGCTTCGCACCCTAGTTCGAGCTGCTCGTCCCACGAACTATGAAGAGCTGATCATGATCGCCAACGACCTGGAAACCGACCTCAACAGTCGACCAAAATATAAGCCGCCTCAACCTACGGCACCCGCAGGGCCACCCCATCGAGAGCCGCCGCCGAGGTTCAACTACAACCAGCTTCCTCAGTGTCATTACTGCCCGGCCAAGCATTTTCATCGCGACTGCCCAGAACTCGCGAAGAAATGGCAGGGAAACGGCGATACTGGAGAGACTCAGACTCCACCCCTCCAGCACGGAAAGTAGGAGTCCACTACACTAACGATGAGGTGCAAGACCCGCAGTGCAAGCCTCGCAGGTCACCACCCCAACTACAAGCGATAACTGTCACCGAACTGGCCAGCCAGTCATTCCTTGGTCACGCCACCTGGCCACTGTGGATCCTGCCAGCGTCACCAAGCCTCCTTCCAACGTCACCGAAGACCCCTCGCTCTTCTCGGCTGACTGAGACTCTCCACGGTACCTAGCAGCCGCACCTCCACGGGCTATCAAGAATGACCCAGTACCAGTCATCACCCAGGTCACCGTCTCACAACAGCAACCGCGTCCGGCACACCCTTGCGTGTCAACCACCCAGCCGTCACTCATGACCGTCTCACTCACAACAGATCAATTGCCAACCCGTCACGCCACCGTAGACCCTGCTAGCATCGCTAAGTCTCCTTCCAATGTCACCGAAGACCCCTTGCTCTTCCCGGCTGACAGAGACTCTCCACAGCACCCAGCAGCCGCGCCTCTACTGGCCCGCGAGAGGACAGCATCACCAGCCGACGATGAGCGCGTCATCGACCACCAGCCTGGGGAGGAACATGCAACTGTGACCCACACGCACCCGCCACCTACCGGGATCGCTGTCATGGACGGAGTCACCAACACTGCCCTCGCCACAGTCGACGACCAGGTCACCAATGCTGACCCAGCCGCATTCAGCCACCAGGTCACCAACACTGCCCCAGCCGCAGTCAGCCACCAGGTCACCAACACTGACCCAGCCGCCATCAACCAGCCGGTCACCAACACTGCCCCAGCCACAGTCAGCCACCAGGTCACCAACACTGCCCTGGCCGCAGTCACCGACAAGGTCACCAACACTGCCGCCCCAGTAGTCAACAACCACATCACCAGCCCTCCGCCCAGCCAAGCACCGAACCTAGCCGTGATCCAGATAGACGGACAGACTCTACCCCAGATCCCTGTCATCCTCGCGGGTAAACAACTACATGCTCTACTCGATTCAGCCACAACGCACAACTTCGTGAGAGCTGCCCACCTCGACCATGGTACACGGATCCAACCGCTGAAGCTACCTATACTGCTGGCCAACCGTCCCACTAGCTGCAAAACGGCCATACAAGGACATCTGGAACTCCAGATCCAACAGCACATTCAAAATATTCCCTTCCTAGGTCTACCTGACCTACGCGAAGACATCATCTTGGGACGACCATGGTTTCGGGAGAATAAGGCAGTGCTTGACTTTGAGCAGGACAGGCTAATCTACGGCAAGACGCAGCGAGATACGATCTTCTGGATAGCGCAACCACCAGTCTCAGTAGAGATGGACACTCACCTGGTTGACAAGTTACTAGAAGACACGCCCAGCGACCAGCACCGACGGTTAACAGTATTACTGCAACAAAACACAAAATTGTTCATGGAGCAGAAGCCACCCTCCATCACCACGGCTGCCACCATGACAATTCAACTCAACAGCTCAGAAATATGCAGCCAGCGGCCTTACCGATACTCACGGGAGAAACTGCAAATTATCGAGTCCAAAGTTGCCGCCCTCAAGGAACGCAACCTGGTAGAAGCCAGTGATTCGCCTTACAACTCTCCAATCGTTGTTGTCCCCAAGAAGGACGGCACATCACGGTTCTGCATCGATTACCGATGGCTGAATTCCATCACCGTTCCAGCCACGGCACCGCAGATGACCCTACAGGACGTCATTCGAAGCCTGGGAACTTCAAAAATATTCAGCTCACTCGACCTACGGATGGGATACTGGCAGGTACCACTCGCACCCCAGTCTCGACCTTACATGGCCTTCACCACTCCCTACGGTGAAAAGCTACAATTTAAGGTCATGCCTTTTGGCCTACGAAATGCACCCAGCTGCTTCCAATCCATGATGAACAAGGTACTGAGTGGATACGTTGACAAGTTCTGCTACGCTTATCTCGACGACATCATTGTGTACTCAGATACCTGGGAAGAACACTTACTCCACTTAGCCAAAGTGTTTGAACGGTTAAATCTATACAATCTCTCTGTCTCAGCAGCAAAATGCCAGATCGGCCGCAAGCAACTTGAATACCTCGGTCACATAATCACCTCCAAGGGCAACCAAGCCAAACCGCAGGCTATCCTAGCTGTGACTTCTGCCCAACCACCCACCACCAGAAAGAAACTGCGAGAATTTCTTGGAGTAGTCGGCTGGCTACGAGAATTTTTACCCAACGCCGCTGACGTTTGTGCGCCTCTGTCTGAGCTACTTAGCATGAAGACGCGATGGAAATGATCACCAACAGAAGAGACAGCTTTCCACTGCCTACAAGCATTGACCGCCAACATCCAACCACTCTGTCGACCAGATTTCTCCAAGACCTTCATCCTACAGACAGATGCCAGCAAGGTCGGTATAGGGGCCGTCCTATACCAAGAAATCAACAATGACCGTAAGGTGATCGCATACGCCAGTGCCAAGCTGAACCACACGGAACAACAGTATCACAGTAACGAACAAGAGTGCCTTGCGGTTGTCTGGGCAATAAAGCAATATCACCCTTACCTGGAAGGCAGGCCATTCATACTCCGTACCGACAATAAGGTGATTACCTGGTTACAAACTGCAAAGGACAGCCATGCCAAACTCACTCGATGGGCCCTGCTCCTACAAGAATTGACTTCACCCTAGAACACTGCCCGGGTAAAGAGAATCAGTTTGCCGACGCACTGTCACGGCAACCTGACAACGAAAAAGTTGAGGAGACCAGTCAACAACTAGAACGAACCATGCCTCCCGACATCCTGCCAGTCATCAGTGAACCCGCTACGCTAGCAAGCATTGCAACCGAAACTGAACTGTTAGAAGAGATTCGGAAAGCACAGGCCACAGACAACCAGATCAACACGCAGGTGCAACAATGGATGGAGATCGAACCCCGACCGTTGGAGGATCAACCGGGAACTGATCAAGTATTCCTCACCAGTTACCGCCTACACAACTGACTCTGGGAGAAGAAGACACGCGATGGTTGGCGAATAGTCATACCGCCCAACTTTCGCACCCGGCTACTGTTCCGCTATCATGACGATGATCTAATGGGACATCCAGGCTATGCCAAAACCTACCAAAACATTGCTACATACTACACTTGGCCCCGTATGAAGGCACAGATAACCGCGTACATACAAAATTGCCTGCTGTTGTAGCTGCTCAAAAGCGTACAACCGGAATCACAAACCTACACAACGACTGCGACGGTCTACTAGACCATGGGAAACCGTATGTCTTGATCTGATGGGCCCCTACCCACTCTCCAAGCGAAGAAATCGATTCATATTGGTCATCACTGATTCTTTCTCCAGGTGGATAGAAGCCTACCCGCTGCCTCACGGCGACACCAACACGATTGGCCGCACGATGGATACGCACCTGTTTCCCAGATGGGGATACCCAAAAATCCTACTCTCCGACAATGGCACTCAGTTTACGGGGAAACTATGGAACGAACTCTGCCTCAAATGGGGAGTCTTACACTACACCACGCCAATTTATCACCCCCGAGCCAACCCTACCAAGAGAAGGAACCAGGAACTCAAGAAGGGACTACGGATCCGCCTACAAGAACAACACCAAGAATGGGAGAACCAACTACCATCCGTGCTATTCACCCTGCGAAATCGACAGAACACGGCAACAAGATACAGCCCCAGTCAAATCCTGTTTGGCCAAACCCTTCCACGGCCAGGGGAATGGAGCCACTGGCCCGAAAATCAACTCGAACCGCACAAAGACCATATTAACCAGCGTCTACACACACTGACCGCAATCCAATGTGAAGCCATGTTGAACCAAGAAAATTATCTCAATAGGAAGGGAGACCCGATAGCTGAGACACAGCCTCGTTACCAGATCAGCGACCAGGTGCTCACATGGAATCATCAACTCTCAAACAAGGCTCAGAAATTCCATGCGGGCCTAGCACCCAGATGGAAGGGACCATATATGGTCGCCCACAACCAAGGAGCTGTCTACTGGATCACCCATGACAACGAGACCATCAAGGTGTACGAGACTCAACTATGCCCGGGCTCCAACCACCAACCAGCAACATCTCTTGGAATAACAACCCACCTGTTGGGGGAGACCCCTTCTGGTCTTATTTCTGTAATTATTGACCACAATCCACCTGTTGGGGGAGACCCTTCTGGTCTCACTTCTGTAAAATTATCGCCCAATGGCACTTTTGTATATTTTGTAAACATTGTATCTTGTTTTTGCAATCAATAAATTCCCGCCGTGGCTACCTCAAACGGGGGGGGGGGAATTGATACCTCCCTCGCGTTCGCTACCTTTCAGCCTGCCTCTCTGCTCTGCTCCCCACGCCACGCATCAACCAAATGAGTGGTTGACCCACCCGCCACCAGGGTGCGCCTCAGTCGCCGCCACCCGTTCCTGCGTTTCTATTGGCCGAGCACCGCCGGCCAATAGCAGCGCAGGTGAACTCGGGGACTGTGAATAAAAGGGGGCTACTCAGCTACCCTCGATAGCACTTGCTCACTAGCAGCCTTCCACTGAAGAGCCAGAAGAGACCACCAGCCGAGACCACTACCAGCCGAGACCACTACCAAGACTAGGAGCAGAGCAGCGAGCAGGCCAATGAGGGAACCACGGCGAGACTAACCGCAACCTGAGGTGTCTTCCTTGACTACTACCCAGCCGATGCCTAGGAGGAACCGAGCCGGCCGCCGAATCCAGAAGAGGAGGGCCCTACGTCGGCTTCGCCAGGTGGAGGAGAGGCTGAGGCTGTACACTGCCGCGCCAGCTGCGTCCCAAGACTTAGCGCCCCAGCCTAACAACTGGCGCGCGGTTCTGGATGTGCGGGTTGGGTGCCGAACCGACATCGGAGTGTGTGCAGCAGAAGCCTACGACCCTGCCTGCCCGGGGTTTGACCGAAGGCCCCTTCTAAACGAGGAAGTGGTCGAGGAGGTCCTCCCGGCGGAGATTCGGCACGACCTCTGGCTAGTAGATCACCCGGTCAGCCCTCTCCGTAGCCCGGGTAAACCAGAGTGGAGACTGCGAACCATTGACTTGAGCCCCTGCCGGCCTGCTCACGCACCAGACGGACCTGCCCGGGACCCTCGCTCAGCGTGGTATCGCGCCAGTCGACGACTACTAAACATCTAGCCTGCCTTGGTCCCTTTTAGGGCCACCAGCAACAATCTTGGTCCCTTTTCAGGGCCACCAGCAACAAACTTGGCCCTTTTTCAGGGCCACCAAAAGCCATTTTTTCAGACAGTGGTAACAAACCCCTCGCTCGACCCGACTGACTAGCCCAATTGATGAACGAGCCACACCTTCCGCCATATCAAACCATTCTATATGTACAGTACTCAATATTTTTCAAATGTTTTTTTCGAAGTTTTATTTAGAAACTGTCCTAGACTTTTTCACTATAAATATAATATGATTGTTGAAAATCCATAATAAGAGCTATATTGTTTTGGATTTAATACAATAACATACATTGTTATTGCATTGAGGTAAAAGTAATAATAATTGTACTATTATTACAGTACTTGATCAATAACATCTTGCTCTGAATAAAATTCTAAGAACTATTACAGGGTGTCCACTAATTCAGGCACAGAAAATTCCCGTACATTTCCCGTATATTTCACGTTTTTCCCGGTTTTCCTCGCTGGTTAAAACACATGTAAAAATATAGGTTGGGGGGGGTTATCGGGTTACTTAGAAGGGGGGTCAATTTGGAAAAATATAATATTCTTAGATAACAATTTCAAAAGTGCGAAAGTATGTTATTCATCAAAATGTAGCATCATTATACAATTACAACTATGTATTTCGAAAAATATAAAAAAGGCAATTTAGAAGAAAAAACGAAACTTCCTAACCTTTGCCTTTACCCTTTAAAACATTATAGTCCAGTCACTACCGGTATATACATTGGTGTTTGCAATATATATTATAGTTCTGATTTTTCAGTAAATTGTATGGATACATTAGAAGAGTCAAGAGTATAGAACCAATTTTTCATGCAAAATTTCCAATATCTTCCGATTGCCACAATTTAAATGTACAATTCAAAATCCCTCTGTGCGTAATTTTGTGCTCTTCAACCTCAGACCAGAGAGCGCACAAAATTACGCCCGAAGTGATTTTGAATTATACATTTGAATAGTGACAATCAGAAGATATTGTTGATTGAAAACTAAACTTCATTAAAATTAATTATTTTGTTGAAATTTTACTAGTTTTTGTAACTCAGAACACATTACATATAGAGAGCTCCAAGTGATTTAATTTTATTCAGAATTTTATAATCTCAAAAAAGGCGAGAACAAATTTAACTGTCCGACGACTGGATTTGGCGGAAATAAGCTGAAAACTAGAAAATGAACCGAAAATACGAGGTGTTTGGGCCATTCTGTATCTAGCATAAGGAAATTTTGCATTCAAAAATTGGTTCTGGACTTCTCTTATGTATCCAAACAATATATTGAAAAATCAGAGCTAGATTATTATATTTAAAGCACATCCCCTTCTTCATGTCTATATTGACTGGACTAATATTAAACAGAACATTTCAGGTTCTGAAAAACATATGTGTAATATTTGATTTACTATCAATAATTTCAACATCGATAATACCTACAACAGATACAGAACTATACCTCAAATGGATATAAAGGTATTTCCACACATGCCGAACCGAACCTCGAACAGCGTAGAGACAATCCGCCCTGCAGCGAACATTAGCCATATGTTTCATAATTTTAACACTCAGCTGTTAAACAAACAGTTCTCCGAACCGTTCGTCGTCCCACTAGCCGTCCCCATCCCTACCCCATTTGTTGAAGGGATGAGGGTGATTTAAATGTTGCATTCTTTAGCTTCTGCTTCCACGCTTATATCTTGGCAAAATGCGTTCAACCAAGATGACTGCTCTAGAATGAAGTTTGATAAATTCTCTACAATTCCTGTTAAGTGGAGTTTTGTGATATTTCCAATAGTTTTCGAGAAATCCAGGCTTGAAAGTGTGGAATTGTTGGAATAACAGGTTTTTATCAAATTTTTGGCGCTTTCAGGGCTTATAGCTCTCCAACAATGCATTGTAAAAATCAATGCTCATTGTAGGTTTGTGGAGTATCAAATTCTCTTCAATTTGATGTATTGTTTCACTATTTTAAGTTTTTCCCTCATTGTTATAGCAGCTTTAATGTAGGGGGTTGAATTTTCAATGCTTCAACAATTGATCATTTGACAATGACATTTGAAGGGGGTATCTGGAACACAATATTTGACTTTGCAGCTCAATTAGGACTACTTAGAAGTTAAACATAGCATAAGTGGACATCTTCATCCCCTCTGTTAAAGATGTGGAACAGCTGAATTGAAACTCGTTACAGAATTGAAAATTTTACCCCCCGCATCAAAGCTGCTATAACAATGAGAGGAAAGCTTTAAATAGTGAGACAATGAATCAAATTGAAGAGAATTCAATGCTCTACAAACCTACAATAAGCATTGTTTTTTACAATGCATTGTTGGAGAGTTATAAGTGCTAAAAATTATATAAAAACCTGCTATTTCAACAATTCCACACTTTCAAGACCGGATTTCTCGAAAACTGTTGGGAATATCACAAAACTCCACTTAACAGGAACTGTAGAGAATTTATCAAACTTCATTTTAGAGCAGTCATCTTGGTTGAACGCATTGTTGCAAAGATATAAGCGTGGAAGCAAAAAGCTAAAGAATGCAACATTTAAACCACCCTCATCACTTCCAACACATGGGGTAGGGATGGGGACTTTTGACATGTTCTCCTCCTAACTAGTACTGAAAAGCTGCAAAGTCAAAAATTGTGTTCAAAACACTCCTCCTAAATTCCTTTGTCAATTGGTCTATTGTTGTAAAACTGGAAATTTCACATTCAACACTAAATCTGCTGCAAAAGTCGTAGGGAAATGCGTAAAGTGTGGAATTATACATCAGATTGAAGAGAATTTGATGCTCTATGAGCTCATAATTAGCATGAATTATTTCCATCGATTTTTAAGAAGTTATAAGAGCTGAAATAGCAAAAAATGGAAGCAAACTTGTTCTTTTTTCAAAAATGTCACACCTTCAAGAGCGGATATCTCGAAAACTATGGATGATATAGAAAAATTTGTTTGTAGGAAATTATGTAAACTGCAATTTTGTATAGAACAGTCATCTCCGTAAGATGTATAGCTTTCGATTTATTTGCGAGAAACCAAAAAATGGTACCTTTGAACCACCCACCCCCTTAGCACAGATGGTAGGGTGGGGACTTTTTATATGTTTACCTCCTTACTACCTTAAACAGAAATGCGGGGTCAAAAATTGTCCTCTAAACTTTTCCCTCTAGAACCCTTCCTTGACTGGACTATACATAATTAAAAACAAAAACATTAAGCAGATGGAAACGTTTATCCAATATGTTTGCTTAATTGAAACGACCCTGATCAAAACCGGATAAGCAAGGTGGATAATATTAATTTTTCGTGATAGATTATTATAACTACTCTAAATCCTTTTGTTACCAAATATATTATAATATCCTAGAGCCTGTTTGATTGAATTCTCCAATTGGTTTTTATTTTTATTTACTACCTATCAATCAAATCAAAATCCATTCATTGCCAAAGACAAATTACAATTTGTATAGGCCACGTAATGAGAAAATTACATAAATCATTACATATATTATCGATTCAATGGATGATCAATTATTGATTCACAAAAATGTATAAGAGAAACCAAATCAATTAATATTCTAATCATGTTTGGAAAAAAATAAGTGATTGGAACATTACTATGTTTTGAAATTATTTCAGATATCATTGACACTACAAAAACTGATGATTTGAAGCCGAAATTAGTAAAATAAATTAACAGTACGGATGTTTAATTATTAAAATTGAAAAAGATTCACCACTTGACAGCATTTTATTGTTTGAATTTGCTGAGCGGTTCGCTGCACGGCGCGCTGCGCAGCGAAGTGCACGGTTCGCTGCGCTGTTCGAGGTTCGGTTCAGCATAAATAAACATTCCTTAATAATGAATATCGAAAAAAACCTCCTCGTTCCGATAGAATCCATCAATACACGCACCGATAATTCCGTATCGATACACTATATTAATAAAATTAATAAAACGCCACATCGATACACCAACCTGCATCATCCATCACTAATACACCACTTATCCACTGGGTAAATTGCAACTCTGTCCTTAATTAATAAACAATTAGCTAGGTAGTTGACGAAAGTGTCAAAAAATTCCCGTATCTCGACAAAATTCCCGTACATTTCCCGCCCAAATGAAATTCACGTACAATTCCCGGATTTCCCGTTTTCCCGCCGCGTGGACACCCTGTATTACTGTATTGGCTTCAAATCATAGCTGAATTCTGAGTAGTTTCCCATGATTTTCTTATGTTTTCATTGTTTGTTAACTCCATTCATACTTTGTGTTTCTGTTTCCTCTGATTATTACTATTATGAAATATAGGAGCTTCGATCAAAAGCCTAATTGGAACAATAGATCTTTTGAAATAATAGAGTATATACGATAAGTTGGTATTTACGCAAATGTGCATCGAGCCTTACAGTTGTGTAGTGCTTTGGAGTGAAAGTGCGAAAAGCAGAGCAGTGTTGATAGTGTAAATATATATCTATAATACATAAAATATATTTATATTACTATTGTTATCTTTTTTAATTTCAATTTCTAGTTACTAGGAGTAGTAGTCATGGTGAGGACTACCAATATTATTAATATTTAGCCCATTATTATATTAGGAAAAAATAGCTCGTTCGTCTCTTTAGACTAAAATAAAATCTTTAGATTGCAATAAACATTGAAAAAAAATCTACACGTGATGCATTCTCTATTGTATACTGTTCCATTTTATTTTCAGTATACAAATGTACATGCCTACTGCTTACAACTGTATCTTATATACTTGACCTACATAATTTTCCATCTGCAGTATTCTAGTCCTATCGTATTCAGAATTGGACTAGCATTAAGGGTATGATAACATTGGATGCACGTATGTAAAGAGCACGCGAGACCGTGCATGAACACGCGTGCAGATAAGAAACAAAATCTGGAAAGAGCCATGGATGAGGACACTCACACTGACCGCTTGCACTTGCTAGTGGCGTTCATTGCGAGCAGCGACAAACAAGTAACAGCGTGTTTCTATAACTCTTTCTTGAGTTTGTTTATAATCTTCACGCATGTCTGGTCTCGCGTGCATTTGCACATACACGCATCCAATGTGATCATACCCTTATTTGCGATATTAAAATACTAGAGAAATTTCCTTTACAAATCAACCCTCTACAAAATCATCAATCCAGAAATACACGTTAAAACGAATTTAAGACCTTGAAACTTGAGTTGATTAGTATACATCTAGGAGTCATATATTATCAGTCATTTTCTAATAAATATATTTATCAACCGGTAAAGAGGAGTGAACCGCGTGAATAAAAAATTGACCGGTAAAAAGCACCGCGTGAACAAAAAATATAATGAGTGGAGGGAATTAATTGTCTCAACTCATTTGTCATTACTCAGGCTCCTTCTCTCATTTTTGGAGGTTGAGGATGATAAGAAGTGCTGGCAAACCTTTCTACAACATAAGAGGAAAAGCGAAATTGGACGTTTCATACACCATTCTGCAGGCTTTAGCTATTAGGATTGTTCTATGGTGCTAGCCTTGATGAGATTAAGAAGCCTTCATAACAGGTGCTTCAGGACACGAATCAACCATTCTACTCTGTGGAGAAATATTTTCAGGCCAACAGAAACAGCATCTGAACCTCTGATGCTTTTGACAAATCTGATGCTTTTATCAGATACAAATCTGACAGCCAAGACCATCTAGATAAAAGTTGAAAATTAATCTATTTTTAAATGTTTCTTCAAGTAAAAACGTGTTCATTTTAGACCTAACTATAATATCAACTCCTATTACAAATACCAAGTCAGGTTCTCTTCCAGACACAGTCAATTCAGAACTTTGACCATGACTAAGGAGAGAAGTATGAAGTACGCTATCTGAAAAACACATTTTTATTTCTTAAACTGTATTTCAAGTCATAATAAGGGGGCACTTTAGTTATGGGCCGCAGAATCTAGCATTGAGACCTACATAGATCGATAGAGGGGGTCAAGACGAGATCGACCATGTATAACATTGTTGTCGATTTCCAAGGATTAGCTGAAAAAACATGGCGGAAAGTTCAAAATTTTTATATAAATTTTTATTTTTAATAATTTTTTATGGCTACAATATGTTTAAAACTAGTGCAATCTTATGTAAAATTTGACGAGGAATCTAATGAAACTAATATCAGGTTTGTAACTTCAGTAGTTTTTGAGATATTGTAAAGAAAAATGCAAATTTTTTGCTTTAAAAAAGGTTAACTTGTTAATTAATAGGTATTAAACTATCGGATTTAGTAGAATCATAGATTATAAAGGAAAAATGTTCAGTCACAATGCCTAAACTCAAAATTGTTCAAGATATTTGGGAAAATAAAAAAAATTGCACACTCAATACTCTTCAATTCTCATATTTAATTTTTTTTACTACTTTTGGTGACTACTAAATTGGCTGAATCTTATTGGGATTTTTGCAGGGAATTCATTAAAATAGAATTGAGGTTAGAAAATGTTATAGATTATTAAGATATATTTGGAAAAAATACAAGAAAATGTAGTATTTTTGCTTTAGAAGAGTTCAATATGTTTGCATAGGCATAGTGCAGACCGACATTTAGGATCACATTTTATTCAGCTTCCAATGCAATTCAGAAGCTTTAAAAGATTGTAAAAATAATTGAATCAAATCAAGCTTCTCCTAACCTAAGCTTTTCCCAATGTAAGCTTTTCCTAACCCAAGCTTTCCCTAAACTAAGCTTTTCCCAATCTTCCCTTTTTTCCTAACCTTAGATTTTTACTAATCTAAGCTTTTCCTAACCTAAGCTTCCCCTAACCTAAGTTTTTTCTAACCTAAGCTTTTCCCAATCTTAGCTTTTTCCTAACCTTAGATTTTTCCCAATTCAACCTTTCCCTAACCTAAGCTTTTTTATAACCTAAGTTTTACTAACCCAAGCTCCCCCAACCTAAGCTTTTCTCAGACCCAGCTTCCCTAACCTAAGCTTTTACTAATCTAGGCTTTTCCTAACCTAAGGTTATCCCAGACCCAGCCTTCTCTAACCTAAGCTTTTCCTAACCTAAACTTTTTCTAATCTGAGCTTTTCCTAACCCAAGCTTTCCCCAACCTAAGCTTTTCCCAAACCCAGCTTCCCCAAACCTAAGCTTCTTCTAACCCAAGCTTTTCCCAACCTAAGCTTTTCTTAGACCCAGCTTTCCCTAACCTAAGCTTCTCCTAACTTAAGCTTTTTCTAATCCAAACTTTTCCTAACACAAGGTTTCCCCAGACCCAGACCCAGATTCCTCTAACCTTTTCCTAAGCTTTTTCTAACCTTAGCTCTTTCTAATGCAAGTTTTCCTAACCCATCTTTCCCTGACCTAAGCTTTTCTCAGACCCAGCTCCCCCTAACCTAAGCTTTTCCCAACCTAAGCTTTTTTCCTAATATAAGCTTTTCCTAAACTACGATTTCCCTAACCTAAGCTTTTCCTGACCCTAGCTTCTCCTAACCTAAACTTTCCCTAATCTAAGCTTTTCCTAACCTAAGCTTCCCTTAACCTAATATTTTCCTGATCCAAACTCCTCCTAACCTAAACTTTCCCCAATCTAAGCTTTTTCTAACCTAAGTTCTCCCTAGGTAGCAAAAAATGGAGTTGCAATATTTTTATTTGCCCAAATATCTCGAAAAATTTTGAGTTTAGACAATCAAGTGACTGGACATTTTTTCTTTAGAATTTATCATTCTACTAAATCCAATCGTTTAAAATACCTATCAATCACCATGCAAACAGGTTCACCTCTTTTAAACCAAAAATGTGCACTTTTTGCAATATCTCAAAAACTACTGAAGTTACAAACCTGATATTAGTTTCATTGGATTCCTCGTCAAATTTTACATAAGATTGCACTAGTTTTAAACATATTGTAGCCATAAAAAAATTATTAAAAATAAAATTTGATATAAAAATTTTGAACTTTCCGCCATGTTTTTTCAGCTAATCCTTGGAAATCGACAACAATGTTATACATGGCTGATCTCGTCTTGATCTCCTCTATCGATCTATGTAGGTCTTAATGCTAGATTCCACGGCCATATACTAAAGTGCAGCCCATAATAATAGACTCTCTTGATCAGTCTGGCCGGTCGCAACTTATCAAATTCAGGGCCTACATGACCTAACGACCTAGGTAATAACTGGTGCGGACAAATTTAATGTGTTTCTTCAAACACAATAGTAGCCAAAACAAAATATCCAGCCCGGCTACGGGCCATGATAATTTTAGAGCTTCTGACTGGTTTTATTAATTTATTCGTTGAATTCTACACAAGATGTTTTAATTACTGTACTCATAGAAGCTACTGTACCAAAACGATAAAATTCAATGAGTCAATATGCATATAAACTTATTTTTCAAACACATTTTTAAATTAGCAATGCTAATAGGTGTATTGTTTTTTGACGTTTATCAATATATGTAAATTAGTTGGCATTGTAGACTAGTTTTGAATCCAATTTATTTAATAGAGTCCAGCTCTAAGACAAGTTTTCCAAAATTAATTTGATCTTAAATTTAAATAAGGTAAATGAAGCCCAAAGTTAAAACTAAAAAAAGATAAATTGAAAAAGTTGGTAGACGTAAGACAAAAAACAAGAAAACTGGGCTAAATAGTAACTTTAGCCGCATATTATTATAAAACATTCACAAGCATTTGTTGCTAATGAACTATTATAATATTAATACGGTAAGGTAGTTGATTGACAAAAGAATAAATTATCAAGGTACGTTGTTTCTTCATTATAACCTTACCTTGGAATCGTAAAGTACTTTAGTTTTTGCAGGATCAGGTTCATAGCATAAAACTACTTCTCCCTCATAATATCTGGGTTTAACACCTCGTGTGGACACCATCCTCCATTCCAGTACAGAAGAATCCGACAAAACATCAACGAAATCTCCGTTGTTAATGATCAAACGTTGGAGGTCCAATTAGATGCCATTATAAACACAAATCAAGAATTTCAAACAGACAAACTGAATTGAAATGAAAGCTACAGTTTAACAGCAGTATAATATTTAATTAAACAAAGAATTGAACTTGATTTCAAATAGAACTATCCTCAAGCTCTAAAGTTTGAGAATTTGTTGTTGTTGGTCAACAACAAAGAACAAAACATTCTGCACGAGACAAAAAGTGCCATAGTGGGTATAAATCGAAGTGACAAGTGATTTATGAAGGCCGTGAAAATGTCACCGGTCAGCTGTGAAATGAGCGGGCATTTCAAATGGGCTATTGTCAACATTGCTTGCAACATCAATCACTTTGGTACGGTACTGCAGTTTATTTGATTTGACAACGAATTCTAATAATAATTCGAAAGAATTCAGTAATCTATAAAATGTTATATAAAATCATACTGTATGGGCCTACTGTATTTCAATTAATTGAGTGAAATAAAAAATAAATCTGAATGGATGTAAGTAACGTTGAACAAGATTAGGTAGTGGTGAACTTACTTTATTGCCTCACCAACAAATATAATTATAACAGATACTGATATGGGATGAACATAAATTACTAATGTTTTATTATAATTGAATATTAATTTTTAAATCAGAATATCCGTAGTATTTTTGACCAATTGATTGTTTCAGTTCAAACCAATTATTACTTTAAAACGCACGATAAAGAAGCGACTGCGGTAGAGCGGCCCATCTATTCGCTGCCGGAACTACTCGCTACACCGGAACTGGAGAATGAGTATTTATTCCCCAACGATGTACATGGTCTTACCAGAATCTGAGGGAACGTGCCCCTCGTCTTCCTTGACACAGTCTGTCTGGTCATCCCAGCTAGCGACGAAAGATTCAAGTATCAAGTACTGTAGTCAATATGCTTTTCAAACATTTTCTGTCCAGGCAATGAATGCTCATAAAAGGGTGAAGAAGGAAATGTATAGAAGACTATTTTTGACCCCGCAGTTCTGTTTAAGGTAGTAAGGAGGTAATCATATCCCCAAATGAAAAATTGGCTTTGAGGTCTCTGGTGGGTCCAACTACCTGAAGGTAGAAATGCAACAGGTTGATGGGATCGGAAAGGGTTGTTTGACGAGAAAATGAAGTAAAAGCATTAAGAAATCATACTCTCTAGAGATTTATCTTTCTACTGCACACAATAATCTTTTAATTCAACCATAGACCTCTAGAGAGTATGATTTTTCAATGCTTTTACTTTATCTTCTCGTCAAATTAACTATAGAGGTAGGTTAGTAGGTAGTTGAACGTCTCATACTTCTCACCAACTTGATTCTGAGCCAAATAATTCCCTGGACAAAGTGATCTTACTTTTTTGCTGTATTTTACTCATGTTGTAGCTTAAAATGTATCAAAATGATAAATGAGATAAGCCTACTATAAATATTGATCAACAGGATTTATTTTTTTTTATTCAAGTAAATTACAATACATTCTGGTTCATACACGAATCTACAATAAATTACAGTACAACAGCCAATTATGCAACAAATTTCACATATTATGAAAACTTATTAATTACAATGAAGATTGAATGCAACATTAGAATATTGATAATATAGTATTGTAATATAACTACATAAATCAGCGGTGTTTCAACAATGAATAAATGATAATTTCAATGAATAAATATACACCCCACTATATATTATATGTGTTGGGGTATAAGTAATTAGTTGCTTATTGCGTGTAATAATTACTATTTACAAACTTCATTCACTGATATGGGATTAAAGTTTTTTATAATAAAATTAGTAAAAATGTATAATACAAACAAACAAAATTATGGAATTAGTAAATAAATATTAATTTTCTATTAAGGATAATAATAAGAAAGGTTATTTTTAGAAAAATGAAAAACAGTAAAGAGTGGAATGAAGAATAAATAGTTTCAATATTTACAGTCTAACTAAATTTTCACAATTTTCCACTCCAATATCAACCAACCAGGAAAATAAACTTTTCTTGAACCTGTGTCTATTGAATTCTTCCCTAATGTAACTTGGTATTGAATTATAAATTTTTGGTCCCAAATATGTGTAGTTTCTTTGCCCAAATGTAGTGTTCATCCTTGGTACTATTGAATACGTGTTTCTCTGCCTTGTTTGATGGTTATGATCTGCCAGTCTTATGTGTTCGTTGTTTCTCCTCATTCGCGTGATGATAGCCTGGACGTAGAGTTGTCTTACACTCAGTACTTTACTGTCCTTGAAAATAATGTTCGTGGGGAATTGATTCTCCTTGAAGCCATTGATAGCTTAATGATGTGATTAAGGCCCGCTTTCCCCAAATTACGCTTAACTTGAGCTAGTTTAAATTAAGCCTCACTATTCCAAAAGTATTAGAGGTATTATTCACTTGTTCTCTGTTAATATTTATTATTTTTGTGAAAATAAATCATGATTCGCTAACAGTCCTCACTGATGAAGAATCAACTCAAAAGCATAGTTAGTAATCGTCATAATATATATATATATATATATATATATAATATATATATATATATATATTATTAGCATGACCTATTCCACCCTCTAGGTTTCCTAATAATTGCGAAGTATTGCTACGACGCGGACTAGCTACAGTCGGGTATGGGTCGGGGTCAGTAGCCGTACTGACAGGTGGAGTTACCGGACCTACACTTCTCCCTCTATCCTGATTCTTTACCCTCTGCTTCTTTCGCGAGATTTTTACTTTCAGGGGAAGAGTGTTTGCCCGTGGCGTTACTGGCCGATTCAGCCCTTGGCCTTTGGAATACAGGGTGGGTGTTAAGGGAGATTAAGATAACCCTATACAAGGAGACGGATCTGACTATCAGATCCCTACCAATAATTCTATTTATAAAGGTAGTACGCAATCTGAACCAACTGCGAATTGACGGCGAGCAAGCTGTACCTGCAAGCCCGGGATGTGGTTTTTCTATGGGGTTTAAGGTGAGAGCTATGGGGTAAAGCTATGACGGAACTATGGAGTTATTAGTAGTATTTAAGATGCAGTTAAATAGGGCACGGTATAGGGTGTAAGCTATAGAGAATAGGGTGTAGGGTATGAGGTATACGGTATAGGGTATAGGGAACAGAGAATCAATAATAAGATTATTATTCCCTACAGCAAATAAATATCTGCTCAATAATCCGCAATCTGAGAATTGCGCTCTAGCTCTCAGCAAGCTGGACCTGCTAGCTAAATACAGTATATCAATTTCAATTACGTGGTAATTAAAGCTTAGAGGATAAGGTTTTAGGTGGAGGATTTCTGAATCGCGAGCCTGCAGCTGCGAAAGGATTTTCAGCAATTCTGAAACTGCTAAACAGGATTTCCGCGCTAATCTGATGACTGCGCGCCGGTTATTAAGGGCCAATCTGTGACTGCCCTTAAGGGTATGGGAATCGCTCTCAATCGTCCGAAACGCTTTTAAATTAATAGTCAGTATGTCGACTATTATGAGAGGATAGAAAAGATTTTGCACAGACACAGTCTGTAGAATAATATCGGGAAGACAACAGTCTGTCGTTGTCAGGGTAGGAAAGGATTTTTCCAGGATTTTCCACAAGGAAAATATCGAGTCAGAGACTCCTAATTCAGGAAAAGATTTCAATAGACTTTTCCAAGTAATTGCCAGTCTAAGGACTACCACAAGATCGATCTCTAATTTGCAACTGAGATCACGGGAAAATTCGTGAATTTTCCACAGGGAAAACCAGCAAATAATATTTGCTATTAAAGAAGACAGGTTTCTAAGAATTTTAGAAAGGATCCGCGGGTCTGAAAACCCGCGACTAGGACGATCTCGAATCTGGAACTGAGATCAGGAAGGATTTTAACACAGGAAGAATTAAGAGAAAGAAAGAGAAAGGATGCCGCAGTCTAGAAACTTCGGCGAGGAAGTCCTCAAGCTGTACCTGAGAGCTAGAAGGATTTTAGAATAGGGAAAGTGAAGAGAAAGAAAGAGAATGGACGTCGCAGTCTAGAAACTTCGACAAGGACGAACTCAAGCTGTACCTGAGTTCTCTAGGAAATGATTGGAATTTTCCTACTAGATATTACAGCAAGTCAGAAACTGCTAAGAAAAGTTAAAATACTGGGCCACTCTATAGTATGAAAACCGAGCAAGGAAAACTTACTATAAATGATAATAATCTCTCTACAAGGATAAAAATTAATCGAGAAAACTTTTCTCAAAAGGAACAGGGATTTTCCCACAAGAATAAAAATTAATTGAGAAAAACTATTCTTAAAAAGGACAGGGATTTCCCTACAAGAATAAAAACTCAATGGAGAAAAATTACTCTTTAAACTAAAGGCCACCTTACTACAGAGAAGGAAAAATATACGGACTACCAGTCCTGACATACAATTACCTGAAATGACGTGGATACTGATACGGAGAATAGCGAAGCGATTCCCACTTCCCGTATTATAATTAAGAACGTCGTGAAGCGACAGAGTCGAGGCTTATAAATTAAGTACTCAAAATTAATCCGCTATAAGAGCCTAGCTAAATTCCCCACTCAACTATTTGTAGCCCAAACTTGAGATCCCTTACAGGTTTCAAAACCAAGGATAACTCGTTCACCCCCAGTGATACGAATTTAGGAAAAATAACCAACAAGAAAGAAAATCCCCCAGGAAGTTCTATCTTCAAATACAGTCGGCAATTCGACTTACAATATTCCATTCACTAAAATACAGAATAGAATATTAACCCTCTAGTACACCACTATTAGGAGCGCCGCTCGGAACGCAGCCGTACACGAACCCGTTCACCGAACAACTGCTTTCTCCCAGGTCTTCTTGAAGCTGCACCGGGTCGCTGAAAATTAGGAGGCCGGGGGAAAAGAGCTTCCTGACCAATGAGAGTCTGAAAAGACGATCACGCCACTGGTCATGTGACAGGGTTTGATTCAGCTGCTAATTCATAGGGATTGGCGACGATGGTGATGATGTGCATGTACACAACTGCAAATCTAACAAAATATATCCGGCAGTCGATCCTATTCTAATTCTAAAACAGAATAAATTCGCTAATTTATACATTAGACGACGGCTCTACGTCCGTCACAAAAATTCACTTTGTGACAATATATATAATATAAATTAAAACAGGAGACACAAGACATAAATAGATTGAAAACACTTAGAAACTTACATTAGAAACGGAAATTTTCGGAAACTGAGTTTCCTTCCTCAACCGAGCAGTGAGTGGTTACAGTTTGAAATCAAACGGTCGTGACCACAGAGTACGCACGGAGAGTCAATTGTAGCAGCAGAGACCACAGATTACGCGGTGCAGAAGGATGTAGAGAAAAAGGGTACAGATTCAGGGGACATTATGGGGTATTTAGGGAGCGGTTACAAACGGGATATTTAAGACCACACTTCTATCTTCTTCCAAAAATTCATGAAGAAGGCAATCCTGGTTGTCCCATTGTTTCAAGCATAAATAGCCCAACTGAACGAATCTCTGCCCTTGTTGATTTACACCTCCAACCCATTGTTGCCTCCCTACCCTCTCATATCAGAGACTCCCTCCACTTCATAGATATCCTAAGAAACACAACCCTTCCAACTGACCAACAACTCCTCCTTGTTACCATTGATGTAGCCTCTCTCTACACTTCCATCCCCCATTCTGAAGGCTTAAAATCCCTTGAGCATTTCCTTTCCTCACGACCCACACCCTCCACCCCTTCAACCACCTTCCTAGTAAACCTTGCCAAACTGGTGCTCACAAGCAATGCCTTCAGGTTTGAAAATAAATTAATATTATCTTCAAACCCAGGGTACAGCCATGGGCACCAGGATGGCACCATCCTATTCAAACCTATTCATGGGCCTCCTTGAACAGGATTTCCTTTCCAAACAAACCCTATCCCCCCTGATATGGCTCCGTTTCATTGACGACATATTCCTCATGGACATGATACCCTCTCCCACTTCCTCAATCAACTCAACTCTAACTACTCTGTCTCCTTCACCTGGAATATTTCTGAATCCTCCATCAACTTCCTAAAATGCGTACAGACTTTCGCTCTGCTCCGCAACCGAACGTCACTCCAGCAGAGCGATTGATGATCGACCGGGGAGCAAGAGTGGTTCGACCGGGGAACGCGAGATGATCTAACATCTTCCGTAACGTTCATGATGGGTGCGTGGGCGGAGCGACTGTGGTTCGATGGAGGAACGAGGGCGGTACGAGGGCGGAGCGTGCTCGGTGCGGGTTGGAAGCGCGTTTATGTGCACGCAGCTCTAGATGTCAATGTAATCCTTTCCAACTCCAATACCTTATCCACCAAATCTACCCACACTCAACAGTTCCTACACTTTCGCCTCGTCAATACAAGTCACACCAAGTTGAATTGACATGGAATGACAAAAGTCGGTTGAATCAGGCTTCCTGATTTTCAACTGAAAATTTACAAATCATGATCTGTGAGAGAATTCCCAACTCATCACTACAAAATTAAAATATCTTATAAGAAAGAGGACTATTAAATATGAAAATTTCAAAAAATGTTACGAGTAGTTTTTGTTAAAAATAGTAATTTATTGATATTATAAATACTATATACCTAATAAATTATTTACAATCTAGCTTCAAAACAAACATATAACAGCAAATAATATTAACTCAATGTACCGTGAAAGAGTGAATGTATTTCGACAATGGTGTCGGATTTAAACAATGCTTTTCTCTATCTAAAGAACTCTGTAGTGATAGAAGTCCATGAATGTTTGAATGATATTCCAGCCTGATGCCAGAGACACTATATACATGAAGAAGACTGGAACAAGTGCGTACATCAGTACATGCGTCCTGTGGAGTATTGGTAGGCCTGTTTTGACACACAAAAAGTAGTAGAATGATTAACCAAATTACATATTAGATAAATGAGTCATCTTGAAAAACTGACATTTCAGTGAATTACATGATACATATCAGGAATGAGTATACAGAGTGCATAGAATTTTTAAAAACCTTAATATATAAACAAATCTTGATGAAGAGTGATATCTTGATAATTGGTTTATAATTGATGGTAGACTGGTTAATGCATTTTATATGTAGAAATATATGTGAATAATTTATATAAACCAAATTAATTTCCATATTTATCTTCTCATATTCTTCAGTAGAAATTCAATTCAATTTATTTCACCTTGAACACAAAAACAATACAAAGTTGCGACAATTAGAAAAAAAAACAAGAATTATTATCCTAAATAAGTATGTATTTTTTCTTTAGGGATACTTTTAAATATAAATAAAAATTGACATTGTATAGCCGAAACATGTCGTGATTAAATAATTTAAAAAATGGTACTTACACTTAAATTATTATTTATTCTAATTATATGAACTATGTGTAAAATACGGCTGGAGGTGAAGAGCTACTGGCATAAATGAAAAACTTTTTCACCAGTAGAGACTTATTAACAGTTACATAATCTTAAGGCTGTGCAAAGACTGAAAATAAACTTTCTACTCGTGATATTTTACAAAGTTTTTCGATTTGTATACCATGAAGCTATCAAAATGAAAAAAGTTTTCTCAGGAAAACATTTTTTGTGTGTGGGAATATGGGCTTAAGAACACTCAACAATAAAATTCCCATTTTTCGACCGAATTTTACTTGTGATGCATGATTTTGAACCGCCTTGACTAGACAAGAAGAATAGAAATCTGGTGTGACGCACTCACACAACTTTCCTTGCCGTTATGAGAATTGATCAACTGACGCTAGTGTTCCCGCGCATCTCAAGTCTACTTATAAACAAAGATCTGAGCCAGCTGGTGACAGGACAATAATGCAGGAGACATACGAGGTCTGCTATCTCTTCATAGTGAATTATTTAATAGAATCAACAGTTTGCAATTGGACAATCTCATTTTCTCGAATTTCGAGCTTATTTTAAATTTTAGGTGAGAATGTTACTAAACATTAATTGTAGAGATTTTCATGCTCAATCTTTTCCACACGAAATTTTTTGTTCAAATTGTATCTGAAGCCTAATAATTGGGAATCTAAAATCAAACTTTGCATAGATGGGGCGGAGCTCCTGAAATTTTTACAGATATAGGACTTGTGACAGTGTTGATATAGCTTTCAATGACTATTTTAGGTATAAATTTGATCAAAATCGTTGGAGCCATTTTCGAGAAAATCGCGAAAACACCTGTTTTTGACAACATTTTTGCCATTTTAGCCGCCATCTTGAATTGCATTCGATCGAAATTGTTCGTGTCGGATCCTTATATTGTAAGGACCTTAAGTTCCAAATTTCAAGTCATTCCGTTAATTGGGAGATGAGATATCGTACACATACACTCATACACACACACATACATACAGACCAATACCCAAAAACCACTTTTTTGGACTCAGGGGACCTTGAAACGTATAGAAATTTGAAAATTGGGGACCTTAATTTTTTCGGAAAGCAATACTTTCCTTACCTATGGTAATAGGCCAAGGAAAGTAAAAAATGTATTACGATGAGATCAGATGATGTGTCAGAAGTTATAATTGTTTGAATGTTTGATCCTTGAGGTGTCCTTAAGGCTGTGCAAAGGCTAAAAATAAACTTTCTACTGGTGATATTTTTCAAAGTTTTTCGATTCATAAATTATATAAAGCTATCAAAAAGAAAAAGTTTTCTCAGGAAAACAATTTTTTCCGATCATTACTTTTTGAGATATGAGCGCCTGAAGTTTGAATTTTTGGGAGAGAACATTTCAAATTCGGTAAGATATAAATCCATGAGATTTAGAGGATGGATTCTTCATGGTATTGTTGATCTAGTAAAACAAAAATTTTCTGAAAATATCAATTTTTGAAAAAGTTATTCAAATTACCAAAAATAACCCAACTAAAAGTTATTTTTTGTTATTTTTAGTAAATTGAATAACTATCCTCTAAATCTCATGGATTTATCTCTTACCGGATTTGAAATGTTCTGTTCCAAAAATTTTATCTTTAGGCGCTCATATCTCGAGAACTAATGATCAGAAAAAAAATTTCCATTTTGATAGCTTGATGATATAAAAATCGAAAAACTGAAAAATATCACGAGTAGAAAGTTTTTTTTAGTCTCTGCACAACCTTAAGCTAATAAGATAAGAAATGGATCCAGAATAATTTCAATAATTTCATTTTTTATATGGAACTGGCAGGAATCGGGAACACTCCCTCATCAACTGATTCAAAAAGAAGTCAAAGTGAAAATCAAGGAGAACAGAATAGTAAATTGTACTTAGCAGAATGTATTCTAGGTACATTGGTCATAATGTTTAATATTATTTGTTTATATTTTTACTTTGACTCTTTATGCGTTATTAATAAATGAATTCATTACTTGCAATATTATTACTTTAAATACGTATTGTATTGCTCACAAATGATTAAAATTTCAACCTTTCTGTTTCAAGTTAAGCACATTATTTTTAGTTCGCGTTTTATTCTGTTTCACACAACAACTGTTTAATGAATAACGTGACAAATTCATTTCATCTCCTGGATTTGAGTCATATTGGGACTTCAACTATCATTCATTTTCTCATTACTTACAATTCTTGCAACAGTGTTGTAATATTACTTATTCCTAATAGGCCAAAACCTAAAATATACTTGACAATGTAGATAAATAATAAAGCACGACTTATTTATATTTCAAGGTCTGAAATGTTTCAAGAATAGATAGTAATTTATTACAATGAAAAATATATATACTTCCGACCAACAACATCATGTAGCTTAATTTCTTATTTCTTAATTGAGTAAACCTGTTGAGTTGTAATAATGTATTAAGGAACACATTTATCGATGCAACACAATTTATTAGGTCTCTTCGATTATACAATAGGCTTAATAATGAATTAGATTTTTTTGATTCAGACAGTGTGTTCAGGCGGGACTTGAATAAGATTTATGTTTGTTGAGTTTTGTCTTTTTTTTCTTTCCTATGTATTACATAATATATTAGTGTTTTTATTTATAAGTTTTATATTTGCAAAGTTTCCATAATTCTCTTTTCTTTGTTTCTTTTTTCTTTTCTTCTTGAATTCTTCAGTATTAGTTACATACTTAGTTCTTCTTCTTTTATCTGCTATACTATAAGTTTCATATTTGCAAGGTTTTCTATTATTTTTTTTTGTATTTTGTGTTTTCTAAAACTCAATAGTATATTAGTTAAGTTATTCTATTTTCATTTTAATGTATTGTATTTTCAAATTGTATGCTCAATGTGTGTTATGAGGGCAATAAGGGGATTCAGTTCCTGGTGCCCTCAAATATGTAAATTTTCAAATAAATAAATAAATGTACTTACATGTATATCCGAGAAATGTGATGTAAACATATTGGCCAATGGCAATCAGCCAAAGAGTATTTCCAAATAGCCGCGACAAAAACCAGTCATGGCTGATGAATACTGCAACAAAATTGAAAAAGTTTAGTCAGGTTCAAAATATTCACTTGAAAATGTAATGGTTGAAGCAATGTTACTCCACTAAGTTAAAGTTTGCTGAGGGTGATACCCACGTAAGCATTTTGTTTGTGCATGGGTAATGAGAAGGATGATAATGATGATAGATAGAATGACTTACAGTTTTCGGCAACTCAATGTGAGTAATTAGAAGCTCATAACTGATAAAAGTTGGCGGATATGGTCCAAAGTGGTCTCTTGGTAATCTCAAGCGACCTTATCTAATCTTATAAAATTACACATCTTCACTTCAACAGATGAAGAACTATTTTTTTTCAAGAATGAAATACAATATCAATTTCATTTAAAGGTTCCTGATATATCCATTTTACAATTATTTGATTAAAAATAATATTTAATTCATTTAGAAATTACTAAATTCATTAATATGTTTCTCGTCCATTCTCGTCAATAATTGTTCTATTTTCAAGATTTGATTAAATGTACAAAGAAACGTTGATTTTTATTCAATAATACTGTTAAAATATATATAATTAATAGCTTTAAAAACAAATGAGAAATTGATAAAACCTAGAAATAAATTATTTATACGGTAATTGAGATATGAATTATTACATATTTTGCTGATAGAATGTTAAACAAGTCTATGACTAATCAATTATTAATATTGAAAGGCATTATTAACTAACTATTGATAGCCTAATTATTCGATCAAAGATGAATTAAAGCAATCAAACTAGAACATACCATGGTAGAAGAACAACTGGAGTACATGTAGTATGATCAAGGTCGGGAAGAAAGCGTTCAGATGTATGTCAAAAGCGTAGGCCCATTCCACGTCCTGCCCCATACATCCAGGTTTCAAAAAGTACTTATTGCTTATTATCCTAGAAAAATATAAAGAAAAATTAATGGTTTAATACAAAATTATTGAATAGTTAGAAATTGTTGCTAAATTGATACACAATTTTCATGTTACTTTCAAAAATTACTTCTACCCAAGTTTTTCAAGTTACTCTCCTCTACCCACAAAGGTATAGTCTTCGTAGGGGTATTCCAATAATGTAGATAAGTATATAATAATGATTGTAAAGTGCATTATCATGAAATGAAGTGATATTTGATTTGAATTGAGAGAACATTTTTTTTTGTAAAAAATCCACAACGTGATTCCAGATTCCACAACATCTTTGGTTACGTTTTATACAATAATTTTATAGTAAATAATAAATAAAATATTGATATTCCGTAATGATAAGAATCTTACAGTATGAAATATTGACCAGTCACACCCCGTATAAATGGACGAACTCTAGTCCAGTCACTATGAATATTGGTGCTTGCAATATAAATTGTAGTTATGCGTTTTAAATATATTGTTTGGATACACGAGAGAAGTTCAGAACCAATTTTTGAATTTAAAATTCCCTTGTGCTAGATAAAGGGTGGCCCAAAAACCTTGTTATTTCGGTTCATTTCTCAGTTTTCAGCTATTTACACCAAATCGAGTCATCGGACAGAAGAATACTCTCTCGCTTTTTTCAAGATTATACAATCTGAATAAAATGAGATTATCCGGAGCTCTCTATCTTCAATGAGTAGGCTACTTAGTAACAATTTTTCAAAAATGAGTAGAATATCATGAGAAAAATAAATTTTGATGAATTTTTGATTTCAATCAACAATATCTTCCGATTGGCACAATTCAATGTATAATTCAAAATCCCTCTGGGCGTAATTTCAAGTTCTACACCTAAGACCAGCTAGAGCGCTCTATCTCATATACATTTCCAGGTACACCTGCTAACAATGCGCCTTGTATTTTGAAAAACACCTAATTTTTAATTTTTAATTTCAACAATCATCACCAACTTCATTGTCTTCACATTGAGATTTCGCACAATGATATCAGTTCATAAGATTTATGTTCTATGATAATCACCCATTAGGTGCACTTGATTTAGTGGAGAGGTGCTCATGACACCTCAAGGATAAAAATTTCAAACAGTCATAACTTTTGACAGAATGATCGTACTGATCTCCTCCCTCGTACTACAGCTCATCCTTCTCGGCTCGCCAGAGCGGTTCAAAATCATGTATCTATCATATTTGTTGAAGAAATTACAAATTTATTGTTGAGTGTACTATAATCCATATTTCCATAAACAAAAAATGTCAATTTCTATATTCGAAGTATCTCGATAACCCATTATTATAAAAAATTGCTTGATCTTGAATTGTAGAATAGAAATCGAGAATATTGCTTTTTGGAGTGAGAAGAGGAGAAAATTCTTTACATCATTGACCAGATTTTGAAATTTTATTTGAAGTATTCCAAAAAATAGTCAGCTTCGCATATACAAATTGGCCATTATTTTGTGTATGGAAATATGGATTGAAGTACAATCAAAATAATTTCCTATTTCTCCAACGAATTTGACTTATGATACATGATTTTAATACAGACTATAGAAAAAATGATAACAGCCCACCATTGTTATAAATCGTCAGTTTAGGTTCGTTTTAATAAATTTTACGTTTTAAAAATTGTTTAGTATTCTAGATACTAAATTCGGTAGTTAAAATAAGTGCGTCCAGCATCACACCAGCCGACAGGTTTTGCTGAAAATGGTATTGGTCGTTAGTTAAAGTTTGTTTTGACAAATTTGACGTTCGTTTGGGTTTCCAGATACTAGATTTGGGAGTTACAATAATTGACGGCCAGCTTCACACAAGCCCGAAAATTGGTTAAAAATCGTTGAAAATTATATAGATAGTTAGCTAAGGTTTGTTTTGTTAAAATCTGTAGGGATAGTTCAACTATTTGGGAATATTATGTGCTATATTCAGTGAAATAGGAAATTTTAAGGGTAACTGTCGAAAAAATATTTTAGTCCAGTCAATATAGACATAAAAAAGGGGGTGTGTGTGCAATTTATATTGTAGTCCTGATTTTCTAATCTATTATTTGGGTACATAAGAGAAGTCCAGAACCAATTTCTTCATGCAAAATTTCCTTGTGCTAGATACAGGGTGGCCAAAAAACCTCGTATTTTTGGCTCATTTTTCAGTTTTCAGCTATTTCTGCCAAGTCTCGTAATCGGACAGAAAAATTTGCTCTTGCCTTTTTTCAGATTATGAAATACTGAATAAGATGAGATCATTCGGAACTCTGTATCTCCAATGAGTACTGAGGTATGATTTTTCAAAAATGAGTGAAATTTGAAGGAAAAATCAATTTTGATGAATTTTAGTTTTTGATCAACAATATCTTCCGATTTTTACCATTTAAATGTATAATTGGAAATACCTCTGGCATATTTTTGTGCTCTACAATCTGAGATCAGGTAGAGCGGTCTATCTCATATTGATTTCCAGGTACACCTGACAACAATGCTCCTTGTATTGTGAAAAAGACCTAATTTTCAGCTTCAACCATCATCACCAACTACATTGTCCTCACATTGATATTTCGCTCAATGACATAAGTTCATGAGATCATGTTCTATGAGAATCACCCGTTAAATGCACTTCATTTCGTTATTTCCTAGTGGAGAGGCGCGCTCAAGGACTCCTCAAGGATCAAAATTTCAAACACTTATAACTTTTGACACAATGCTCAGATTTAATTGTACTACACTTTATTCTTCTCGGCTTGTCAAGGCGGTTCAAAATCATGCATCATTATGTCAAATTCGGTCGAAAAATGGAAAATTTATTGTTGAGTCTACTTAAGCCCATATTTCAATACTAAAAAAATTGCCAATTTCTATATTTAAAGCTATGTATCTCGGTAACCCCTTATTATAAAAATCATTACTTGATCTACAGATGTACAATAGAATTTTCTCTTTCATCTGCTGTGAACGATTTATGGAAAAAAATATGTTCGTAAAGTGAGATTTGATTGTTGGAAAAATCCGGAGATTGTAGGTATTTTTCTCATATTAACGGTTTTAGCAGTTCTATGATACAGAAAAGTGATTAAAGATGGATTTTAGGCAAGTGAGCTCGTAGAGGATGAATTTATCTACAATTTGGAATCAATCGTGAGTTTCTATGATGTATCAGACTCGTTTTAGAAACTCTTGATTAACAGTAAAATGACGAAAAAAATGTAAGTACTGAAATCGCCATTTTTAAAATACTCTGTTACTTTCGAATTGTATTAAAATCGAAAGTATTATTCATTGGAGTGAGTAGAGGGGGACAATTTTCACATCCTCACTATATTTGGAAATTTTATCAGAAGTATTTCACAAGACATGCAGCTTTGTCAGCATGAGATAGATATAGAAATTGGCCATTTTTTGTGAATTGGAATATGGGCTTAAGTAGACTCAACAATAAATTTTCCATTTTACGACCGAATTAATACGCCTAGAGGTATTTTGAATTATACATCTAAATGGTAAAAATCGGAAGATATTGTTGATCGAAAACTGAAATTCATCAAAATTGATTTTTCCTTCAAATTTCACTCATTTTTGAAAAATCATACCTCAGTACTCATTGGAGATACAGAGTTCCGAATGATCTCATCTTATTCAGTATTTCATAATCTGAGCCAAAAATACGAGGTTTTTTGGCCACCCTGTATCTAGCACAAGGAAATTTTGCATGAAGAAATTGGTTCTGGACTTCTCTTATGTACCCAAATAATATATTGGGAAATCAGAACTACAATATAAATTGCATGCACCAATGTATATAGTGACTGGACTATTTGTGAATCTATAAAAAACACAATTACTTAGATATTCTCATTTAAAATTTTTGAAAATTTTGACTTTGTAAATCCTTAAAAAACTTGACCATATAAAAAACAAAAAGATGAATTGAATTGTCATCGTTGACATGTGACAGTAATAGTAATTTATAAAGCAAAAAATAGATTGTTAATGATGATATTGTTACCATAGAACGGTGGCAGCGCAGATTCCAAGTGCTATGCAGTCCACAAAGATTAAGTATGACAGAAATTTGAAAAACTCCCAAAAACCAAGTCCCAATACAAAAACGAATCCAATACTCGACACTGGAAGAAAAGAAAAGAGAGTTTCGGTTACATTACTCGAAATTAAAAGCCCAAGCCACAAGAAGCTTTTTTAAGCCGAGTTGGCAGGACAGGAAGATCTCCGATTGGCTGGTTGGGTTGGGTACGGGAATCAAATGTTAGTCAGCCAATCGGAGAGTTTCCTGCTCTGCCGACTTGTCTGAAAATGTCCGAAAAATGCTCCGTGTGGCTTGGCCATTCTTTTTCAAAATTATGCTTGAATACAAAAGTTTTAAGAATGAGGTAGAAGATAAAAAGAAGGAATATAAAAATATATTTCGATCACATGCATGATTTTGTGCGTATGCAAATTAGAAAAAAAAACAGGTTCAATTATTTATTTTATCAGAGGTGAAAGGTGAGAATAAGCTGCTGCTAATTAGGCCTGCATATCTGAAAGGATATCACAGACTGAGTTAAAATACGTTTATTAATGCATAATTTATTGGTGGATATTAAAATATTCCTTTTCATTAATAAATCTCAACAAATAATACTGCAGTTATCGGTGATAACAGACATATTGGAGTAAGTCCAATTCAAGCGTATTATTGCATATAATTTGATGGTATTTTACCGATTTGATTGTTTTTTATTACATTCGTGACCTGATGTATCCAGGAATGGCCAGGTGTACTTTCAAGTTATGATATGTTCAAATACTGTATTCTAGGAACATTGAATAATTTCACCGTTTTCAATAATAGATGGTCATCATCTACTTACCACACAGCCAAAAGCTGAGTAAAACTAGAAATGCAGGATCATCCCTGGCAAATTGTGACTTTGTCTCTGAAACAAACAAAATAATGATGATTAATAATCTTCATTTTTGAGCTACAGTAAGGGTTACAAAAATCAAACAAATGAATAACATATTTTCGTCATTAGCATAGGAGTGTTGCAAGTTCACATTCTCAGTCGGTAGGGCTTTATCCAAGAGTATTCAGAGAATTATTCTTTTATAAATGTTTTACGATTTCTCATATTATATACTTTGAATTTTGAAAAATAGTATTTTCGAATTGAAAGGCGCATTTATGAATTGCTGAAGCAGGAGACGTACTGGTGACAAAAAATCAGAAATTTGCTGAGATTTTTATTCAATTTTATTCAATCTATTTCTTTTTACACACACATACAAGTCCAATACAGAGATTAGCAAAAAGAATACATGCGAACAATACACATTAAAACAAAATAAAAAGAAAGTGGTACAAAAAAAGGATGGAAGGTTGAAGGGTTTTTTCCAACTATGGATATCCATGTACTAGGAAAACCTTCAATCCTTGAGAAGGTGATAAGGTATCAGGAAAAGTAAATAGACGGTAGATATGAAAGGATGGGATGGGGAAATCTTTCCAACAATACCCTTGAAATTGAAATTCGACCAGTAGTTTTCGAGTTATTGAGTATTTAATGACCGGAAGTAGGCATATTCTGAAAATATCGAAAAATCGATATATCTCGAAAACTAAGGTTGATAGGAAAAAAGTTTACTGAACATTTTTTGTCAGAAATGTCGAGTAGAATCTATGGTCAACGGCTGTTACAACCTTGGTGGGACACCCTATATAGAGGCAGAATTTAGGAGAAATATTTTAGTTAGTGCAAACGAGTCAAATTATCACATACATTATAAGAATCTCAATTTAATTAGGGGAAGAAACACATACGTATGACCATATTGTTATGGATGAAGCCTTTAGAAGGATGGCGGGAGGCGAGGGGTTTCTGGTGGACAGCACAGCGGAAGCAGGGTTGACGCGGGGAAGCATGGGGGCTTCCGGAACGTTCCAGTGTATTTGGGTTTTGGTGAGGGGAGCCTTCGACCAATTGTGGGCGCGATCTTGAATTTTCTGGAGTTTTCCATGCACTGTGATTCTGTGAAGTCCGCGACTCTGGATCTTTCTGGATGATTCTGCTTGCCTTATAAATGGCGTGAGTTGCAGTCGGGGAGTCAGTTGACAAACTACAGTGGTATTGCTTGTTTCTTCTCTTATCGTGACAGACTAAAGTGATAACAGACTTTTGTAGACATTTGTGGTTGCTTATACAGTTTATTATACTTGGTGACAGTTATTTTTAAACGTAAGCTTGTGATAATTTGGTGTAATTTAGTAGGTGGTTATCAGTTTATAGTAGTTTCTAGTTTACTTCCGTGTGTTATAGAGCTGTAAGTAATACATCTAATCAGTATAAATCGCCTAAAGTGTTTTATTAGAGTAGAAACTAATTTCTAGATACTAAACTAATTGAGTGAAAATGTTCAAAGTTGCTACAGAAGTTCAGCTAGGGTCTAAAAATGTTGTCTTGAGAGGACTTCAAAATTACGACAATGATAAGCCCGATATAGGCGGGAAATCTGTATCTGACTATTTGAAGAGAGGAACTTACTTACTTGATACTCGATGTCGTCGTCCTTGACTGGGGGTACCAGACAGACTGTGTCAAAGTTAAAAAAATCTAAAAAGTGGCTCATCCGTCAGTTCAGCCAATGAATAAATAGGTCTATTGATCAATTACTGTCTGACAAGAGAGCAGAATCTTGCGCGAGGCGCATCTTTTATTTCCATTGGGAGTCTGTTGTAGAGATTTATGGCAGCTGGTGAGAAGCCTCTCTGTGTACTGGCCAGCCTGCTGCGAGAAACCTCAAGATCTGTTGTATGGCGAGTGTTTTAAGTGTGAATCTCATCTCGCTTTGTTGAGTTTTATTGATTTTTTTCTATTTATGATTCTCGCTATTATTGAGTATGCGAAAAGATAACTCTTTTTTCCACGTGTTACAGTGTACCACTACACTCTGTGATACTAAACTGAGTGTTGAAAAAATTGATCTTAGTGTTTTTTGTGTTGAGCTTGTTTTCGAAGTTATAGGCATTGTTATCAGCAACTGCTCACTGGTGGTTATTTGTGTGTACTGTTCAAATCAGGCCTATTTTGAGCAATTTATTGTCCAACTTGAGCTGTTTCTGGAGTTTGTCACTGAACGGGCTGATAGAGTCTACATCGGTGGAGATTTCAATGTTCATCTTGACAGTGGTGATTCAAAGGCTCAAAGGTTGCATAATGTTTTGAAGATGCATACTTTGTTCTGGACTGTTCTTGAGCCAACAAGAGGACAAAACTGCCTAGATGCTGTAGCAACCAATGACTGCTCAAGTAACTATAAAGGTGCGTACAGACTTTCGCTCTGCTCCGCAACCGAACGTCACTCCAGCAGAGCGATTGATGATCGACCGGCTAGCAAGAGTGGTTCGACCGGGGAACGCGAGAAGATCTAACATCTTCCGTAACGTTCATGATGGGTGCGTGGGAGGAGCGACTGTGGTTCGATGGAGGAACGAGGGCGGTACGAGGGCGGAGCGTGCTCGGTGCTGGTTGGAAGCGCGTATATGTGTACGCAGCTTAAGGCTGCGATAGTGAACCCACTGTGCTGTGCTGATTGATGTGCTGCAAGAACTCCAGAGAGTTGTAAATGTTCCTGATTGGGTGGATAGGTATAGGTTTAGGCGAAGGAAAATTACATAAGACAGTGTAGCAGTGTTTCGACAACACCTTGTGGGAATAAATTGGAATTTACTGCACACAGTCTCTACAAGTGAGGAAAAATTTAACCTTTTCCATAAAAAAGTGACAGAAGCTTATAACCTGGCATGCCCAGCGGTAGTCTGCAAACCAAATTTTGGAACTGATAAAGGTAGAAAGCAAAAAGGGCTCACAAATGAATGGTATACTCCAGAGCTGCGAAACATAAGAGTCCTTGTTACCATGTTATATGCTGCCTACAAAACAAACTCATCATTGCAGGGAGAGGAATATAAAAACTACTTGAGAGCCAAGCAGATTTACAGAGTGGAGATAGATAGGGCAAAGAAAGAATTCAATGCCGGATTTATTGACAGATCCCATAATCCCACAAAAGCAGCATGGAATCTCATCAAGGACTCTTGCAAGGTGGACACAGTGATAAAGTGTAGGTCTAGTCCTGATGAGGCCAACAGGGCTTTTCTGAATACTGTGGTTGAGATAGTGGATGGCATTCCAGATTCGGGTCATGATCCAGCTTCATCCGTGCCTGAGACTCCACATGTGTTTCATTGTTTCAGGCCATTAAATGCCATTGAGCTGGTGAATATTGTAGAGAGTTTTAAAACCACCTACAGTCAAGACATCTATGGCCTATCGACATATGTTCTCAAGAAGGTTATCAGTGTATTGGTTAGCCCGCTCCTCCTGTTGGTAAATGCCTGCCTCACTGATGGAGTATTCCCAGACTGCCTCAAGGTTGCTAGAACTGTGCCCATATTTGAAAAAGGCAACCCTCATGATATTAGCAATTTCAGGCCTGTTTCCATTGTGCCAATCATTGGTAAAATTATAGAAACTGCTATGATGAGGCAAATGAGCAAGTATCTGGAACATAATAACCTCCTGGGCGATATGCAACATGGTTTTAGAGGGGGCAGGTCCACTACATCGGCTGTGCTTTCACTTGTTCGGAGGATACAGGAGGCTCATGAAGGACAGGAATCAGTTGAATTGGTATTGTGTGATCTCTCAAAGGCCTTTGATTGCGTGTCTCATGTTATCTTGTTGAGGAAGCTGGCTAGATATGGCTTCGAGGGACCGGCATGGAAGATGGTTGCTGACTACCTCCAGGATAGAAGACAGGTAGTTTCTATAATGGGTGCGTCATCAAATGAAGGAAATGTACCACATGGGGTTCCACAAGGTTCAGTACTTGGCCCGCTGCTGTTCCTGCTGATGATAAACGATTTGCACCTGGATGGTTCCAGCTTGCTTTTTGCTGATGACACCACCATCATTGGTCAGGGCAGACGGCCCCACGATGCCAAATTCGAAGCACAGGAGCTCTTTTCTGAGGCTAAGAAGTGGTTCTCCAATAACAAGCTGAAATTGAATGAGACCAAGACTCAGGGGATTGTCTGTACCCTAAGTAGAACAGAGATTCTTGATGCTGGTGCTGAACCTGTTTCCTTACTCGGTTTTTGTGTTGATAAAAAATTATCATGGGAGTCTCATATTTCCAAAGTCTGCAAGAGGCTCTCAAGAGTGATTTATCTGCTTCGGAAGATGAAAAGACTACTCACTGTTGAACGCCTGTTTATGCTGTACCATGCTGTATTTGCCAGCCACATACAGTATGGCATCTTGATATGAGGACATTCGGCGCATGTGAAGGACATACTCCTGCTCCAGAAAAAGGCACTCCGTGTAATGACGTTTAGCGAGTATGATGCACACTGTCAGCCCATATTTCAACGCTTGGGCATCCATACAGTTTATGGCATGTACATATTGTCATCGCTCCGACACGTCAGGAGAAACATCTGCACGTTTGGTAGAAGGGAGGAAGTGCACTCACATGGAACTCGAAGGGGGGTTGACTTGGATGTGCCGCGCTGTCGCCTGTCAAGAGTGAAGGACAGTTTTTCTGTTTTGGCGGTGCGAATGTTCAACTGCCTGCCGAACTCGGTTAGGGCACGCCCAGTCAATGTGTTCAGAAGCTCATTGTCAAAGTGGCTTGTTGGAAGGAGCTTCTACCGGTTAGAGGATTTTTTCGGCGAAAGCTTTGCTGGACTGTGACGCTGCCTACAGTTTTATGTACCATGTTTAGTTGACACTATCTATCCAGGAAGACCTGGCCATGATTACGACTTTGGATATTTGGATACAGTATCGTATAGAATTTTGTATGAAAAATATTATTCTTTGTTTAATTTATTTGGTTTAACTGGCCTATTACTTTATTTTGTTTTCTGTTAAGTTTTTTCACTGTTTTTGTAAGATATGAAAATGCTTTCTACTTTTGAAAATGTACTACTTTTGTTTAAAATGCATTTATCTATTTTTATATAATTGGAATTTTCGGCAGACGATCACAGATCAAGCCCTATAGTGTATTTATTTTAATTTATTGTAAATTTATTCGATTTCAATATAGCACTTTTATATCTATCGTATACATAGAGGCACATCAGCACTATAACTTGGTGACAGCAAATCATTGCAGGTAAAAACGCATCCAAACTTGTAAAAACGCGTTTAAACTTATAACAATTTCCTGTATCCGCCCATGCCTACACAATCTTACTCATTCTCAAGGATAGAAAACAATTATTTCGATATAAATAGTCATAAAACATCATTTAAGAAAGAATTTCTACTTGAAAAATAATGTACCTTTTCTGTAATTGAAATTTCTATAGACCTTCTTGGGCGCAATAAACAAATAGGTCATCTGCCAGAAAGCGAACTCAAAGTCCATCTGTTCGAACTTGAACAGCCTCCGTAAATATCTGTAGCGTTTCACGGCAGCAGACATGCAGTCCTTTCTGCAAATATGAGAAAACATAAAAATTTTATTCTGATTGGAAACTTAGTCAAAATGGTAAACATTACAAATCGCCGCAAATTAATTTGTTTTCTTCGATGCCATTAAAAGTTATATAGGCTTGATTTCAAAAATGAACGTTGCAATTAACTTCCAACATAAAGCACGCCGTAGCAAAAGTAACTTATCTAAAAAATAATAGGTAGACGTAGACCTACCATTGCTCTCAACCTGAACATTCATATTTTATTAGTAAAATTAATACCTTTTGCTTCATCCATTACCCATACTTGTGGGATCGATGGCGTCAAAAATTGAAACACGTACAAAACACAATCAACAAAAACTGCAACAGTTCAGATGCCAGTGATCAAGTGCTCGCGCTCTCAGTAAAGATTCAAATTATCACCCATTAATCCATTTACACTGTAATATGCCTTGACACACATTAGCTTCCGGACGGTTCTCCTAGAATGCAGTTAACTCTTTAATGCTGGATTTCGAACTTTTTAAGCTGATCATTCTTACCTGTGTGTTACTGGTGGTGGTAAAAATGGTGAAGAAGCTCGTCCGTAAGAATCTCCCTTAAAACTAGATTCTCCACTGTGAATTACCATATCGGCATTCCTCCTGTAAAATGATTTAGTATTTCTTAATTGGATAATACTAATAATACATAGAAAATTGTAATAGAAAAAAATGTAAAGATTTCAAGGAATGTTTTCTTAATTCTTCGATTTTTCTGTTATCGTATTAATTGATAATAATTGTAGTGAAAACTGATGAATATTCTATAAGTATAGAAATTATTTACAAATTATCGATTTTATAAAACAACTAGCCATCAGGCTCGCTTCGCTCGCCATATCCGTCTAGCCAGGGGCTCCGCCCCCTGGACCACCGACTGGATCGTCCAAAAATGAGATCAGAGAATTTTTTTAATATATTTCCATCAATTATTGAAAAAGGTGAGGAAACGCAGAAAAGCTGAGAAAACGTTAATTTTGGGCGTATCTTTGGCGTTATTTCAAATTCCTTCTAAAACAACATTATTGCACCCCAGCTGAGCTTCTGTAGTAAATTATTTTGAACATTTTCTGTTTATTTGTTATCGATAAAGCTGAGAAAACGCAAAAAACGCAGATTTTGGGCATATCTTTGGAAATTTTTCCAAATCCGATATTATTGCGCCTCTAAAGGGCCAACTGAACACACCTACCAAATTTGAAATGTTATGTCATATTTTTATCATATGTTAGGACGATCCAGTCGGGGGTCCAGACTATACGTCTGGCTAAACGGATATGGCGAGCGAAGCGAGCCTGACGGCTTGTAATATAATATTCCCAGGAATAGCTCTGATTGAAGTAGCAGTACCCAATCAATTTTCCGCGATAAATCAGGACCTCCTAAATGGTTATTTAGGAGGTACTGGATAAATTGGTATTTAGGAGGTCCTGGATAATTGCATTTCAATCTTTAATTTGGTGCTAACCTAACAAAGTCAACTCAACTTAATGCCAACCTGACAAAATTTTTAATTTAGTTACCAGAACAACTGTTTCGAAGAGGTACTCTCTCTAGATTATAGTTCTATATTAACATACGGTATGGACATTTCGATTATAATTTTAAGATATTGGAATAAGAAGAATATACATGCTAAAAGACGAACTTTAAACCCTTAAAAACCACCCTTAGAGTTAAGATATCGCCAAAAGATTTCTTAGTGCGCCTCTAAAAGGCCAACTGAACATAGGCCTACCTACCAAATTTGAACGTTTTTGGTCCGGTAGATTTCTAGTTCTGCGAGTGAGCGAGAGAGTCAGTGCCATTTCGCTTTATATATAGCCTATAGATATTTGTAAAGCCAAATTATTACAGGGGTTTATCCAATAGACCAGATGCAAATATTATCAATTTATCAAAATTTACATGACTAGAAATCAAGAGTAATTACATTTATAGAATTCTCACCTTATAATCAAATATGAATATTACAAACTCAGGTTGTAGACATGGTATCTTTTTGTATGAAGTACAAGAAATGTAAACACATCTGCCTAGTATCTTTTTTTAGTTGAAAACTTATTTCGAGTTGATAAAATATTATTGTAATTGATGGATTGGTTAATTCTCGAAGTTGTATAAATAAGATTTGGATAGAATAAAAATACAATACTTTGAACTATTATGAGACATAAATCATAAAAAATCTTCTACCTAGCATAACCTCAATTTCTGGATTTCTGCTGCAGCTGTACTGAAACTGAATCAGCATCTGCCAAGTGCCAACTGCTAAGAAAAAAGTTGGCAATATTTGTAAAAAAGCATCTTTACAGTTTTAGATAAATCTGAAAAATAAAAATATTTTGTATTGATTGAACAAGAAAAACTCAAGTCACTACTTTTTTTCAATTTGATGATATAATTTGAATTTATCGATACTCCAAACAATACAATTCAAGTTTTCAAAAATTCAAATTTCAATACTATAGTATGATAAACATGTTCAATAGAATCTTTTAAAACAATATTAATAATTTGCTAGAATTAAGTCTATTATCTTGTTTTAATCTTGTAAATGGATCAAAGCAAAAAGATCTAGATCACATATCGATATTTTCTCAATATTTTCTTTTCGTTGTTCGACTGTTTTTAACATAACCTTAAAAAAAAGACTAGTTTAGTTGTGTTTCAACTACCAAGTACTGTTTTCGTTCAGTAAAAGTAAATGTTTAATAATAAGTAGAATAACTTAACTTGAAACTACACATTATTTACAGGCTTTTTTAATTGTTGCAATAACAATATGCGATTGTCTCTGTCATTTTTCTATCATGAATTTAGTAAACCAAAGAACCGATTACCTTTGGGCTTTAAGGGCCCTAAAGGAAATATCTACAAAGGGTAAGTTTATTTTGTCCATTTTTTATTTAATGTAAACCAATTTCTAACAAATAATGTGTACGTCCAGTGCCAAAATACATGTCATCAAATTTATGGTTGTGATCGCTTTAGTATGTTATTTTGAGCACAGAATCACAAAAAATGAACGGCGCTCACTATTGTTTTTAAAATAAACTAAGTTCAAAGTAGCACAATTTTACATGCATTTAACCTATAGATAGCAGCCATAAGTAGCTAAGGTGAGGGACAGCTTTAGGCTAGAAAAAACTTTAGGTTAGAAAAGTTTTGGTTAGGAAAAGCTTTGGGTTAGAATGACTTAGATTAGGTATATCATAATTTGATTATTTCGATAATCAAAATGGCTGCTACTTATAGGTTAAATGCATGTAAAAGTGCTACTTTGAACTTTTTCTATTTTAAAAACAATAGTGACCGCCGTTTAATTTTTTGATTTTGGGCTCAAAATAACATACTAAATCGATCTCAACCAAAAATTTGATGACAGGTATTTTGGCACTGGAACAATAACTTAAACCCAAAAGTACTTCCTATTTTGCAATGCCATAATGTAGTCTTCTTTCTATTCTTCTTTCTTCTATCTCAATTGTTGAGAAACAACCAAATGAGCCTCGGACGGATTGGAATAAAAGGAAAAAAATTAGGAAACGCAACGACTTGAATATTGGACTTGGAACTTGGAATGTCAGAACATTGTATAGAGGCGGTGCCTTGAAGGAAGTGTTTCAAATAATGGAGGGATGTAAAATATCACTTTTGGCTGTGCAAGAATTAAGATGGACTGGAAACGGAATATTTGACACTAAAGAGGGTACGATTCTTTATAGTGGAAATAAAGATGGGAGACATGAGTTTGGAGTGGGATTCATAGTCAAGAAAGTGTTCAAGCATAACATTCTGGATTTTAAAGCAATAGACGAGCGTATATGTACATTACGAATTAAGGCAAAGTTTTTTAATTTGTCAATCATAAACATACATGCAGAAACAGAAGATAAAGATGATGAAATAAAGGAACAGTTCTATTCCAAACTAGAGAGTATATATGATAGTCTCCCATCAAATGACATAAAGATAGTCATTGGAGATATGAATGCAAAAGTGGGTAGGGAAGATCGCTGGAAAGATATTGTTGGATCAAACAGTCTTCATACAGTTAGCAATGACAATGGAAGGAGAGTTGTAGAATTTGCAACATCCAGAAGCATGGTGGTTGCGTCAACACAACACCCTAGAAAAAACATCCACAAACAAACATGGGTGTCTCCAGATGGCAGAACCTTCAACCAGATTGATCACGTCATTGTTGCTGTTTCTGTTGTATGTGAACCAATTACCAAAAGAGTTAAAAGATCACAGAGCTCTGTTGTTTGCTGATGACACATCGCTTATCTTTAACAATTATTTATTAGATAGTCTAGAAATAAATGCTTTTACTGGAGTACAGTCAATTGTCCAATTCTTGAAGCAAAGGCAATTAACAATAAATAGTAAGAAATGTCAATTCCTACAATTCAAAAGTAAATATAATTCAGTAGAGGATAGAGAAATAAATGTGTTTGTAGAGGAAAATGAATTAGACCAAGAAGAGAAAGTAGCATTCTTGGGAATTTTATTGGACAGGAAATTAACATGGCATCCTTACATTGAGAGGATATGTAATAAGATATCATCTGGAGTATTTGTCCTGCGGCAGCTTGCTAGGCTGAATGATAAAAAACTACTGTTAACTGCTTACCATGGACTTATACTATCTCATATTAGGTATGCTATTTTAGTATGGGGTAATTCATCTCAACAAAATATGGACAGGGTGTTTAAGATTCAAAAGAAGGCACTCAGATGTATAGAGAAAGTGAATAGGTTAGACTCTTGTAGGCCTTTATTTAAAAAGCTTGGTCTATTAACTGTGCCATCTTTGTATGTATATGAAGTTGTAATGCATGTGAAAACGAGTGGTGTGATCCAGAATTCAGATGTTCATGAGTATAATACGCGAAGCAGAGCAGATTATCATATAATGGGTCACAATAGTAGGTTATTTGAACAAAAACCAGATTATATTGGTAGGAAATTTTATAACAAGCTACCTCAAATCTTGAAAAGTAATGATGATTTGAAGATTTTCAAAAAACAAATTAAAAAATATTTAGTTGATAGAGCTTTTTATAGTGTACAAGAATTCCTTTCAAACCTAAACTAGGTTGAACTACTTAGTGTTAGAATTATTATGTAGTAATATGACTTGTCTTATACTCCATGACTGGAGTCTTTAGGACGTAATCTTAATAGGAGAGGAATGTCCAGCGTCATGAATGTGCGTAGCTACAGAGGAGCGAATTGTGACTCTGACCATTATCTGGTGGGTGTGAAATTCAGATGTATTGCAGCTAAAAGCAACAGATATCAGGAACGGCCGAAGTTCGATGTCAATAAATTGCATGTGGCTCAGATAAGGAACCAGTATGAAGATACATTGAGTGGAAAAATTGAGGAAATAGAAGGATCTGGAGGTGACATGACAATAGAGGAACAATTGCGGAACGTGACAGAAGTTTTTAGTATTTAGTATTTATTTAAATAAGTCCATAAAAGGGATCACTAAAGTGAAACCCACTGGGACACGTCAAATATGTAAAAAAGAAAACAACTGCCCAGAGGCAGAAATCAAATACGAAAATAGGCACTCACCACACTGCTCTCCAACATACAGAACTCACGGAGTGAGTACAGAGGGTGATCCGTCAGCAGGCTCCTCAGAGCCCCTCGAAACCGCACCGCAGGCAGATCCCTGGCCAACAGAGGCAGCCTATTATAGAGGCTGATAGACATATGAGCCAGACCAGTCCGAGTTCTGCTCAGCCTCTGGTAGGGTAAATCCAGCCTGAGTCTACCCCTAGTCTCATATGGGTGGAAGCTCTGTCGGGTCACGAGCAACCCCACGTTTGCATGTGTTCTGCAAAGGGTATGGAGAACATAGAGGGAGAAGACGGTGAGGATCCTCTCTTTGATAAAGAGTGGGCGACAGTGGGCTAATCTACCAGCCCCACAAATAATCCTCAGGGCCCTCTTCTGGAGACGAAGGACTCGGGCGACATCTGTGGCACCACCCCAGAGGGGGAGGCCATATAAAATCACGCTCTGAAAAAAGCCAAAATAACACATTTTAAGATAATGAGGTGGCACACTGTGTTTGAGACCCCTCAGCAGGAAAACCACTCTGCTCAACCTGGCGCAAACTGTCTCAATGTGCTCGCCCCATGAGAGCTTCCTGTCAAGGGTAAACCCTAACAGTTTGACAGGCGCAAAATTGTATTCATTCCCATTTCTGAGACTGAACACAATAGACTGAGTTTTGTCTTCATTGAGGAGGAAGCGATTGGCAGAGAACCAGTCCGATGCAAATGCTCCAGTCTCCACCATAGCTGCCCTCAGTCCTCCCATCTCACGACCAGCATTGAAGAAGGTGGTGTCATCTGCATAACAGACAACGCACCTGCCATCCACCTGAGCTATATCGTTAACTGAAATAAGAAACAACAGAGGCCCCAGGACAGAGCCCTGAGGCACTCCACAGTCAACACAATCCCTGATCTCAGAGAGAACTCCCTTAGCCAGCACCGCCTGTCTGCGACCCCCCAGGTAGGCCTGAATCAGTTTGAGAGGAGACGGTCCCACACCATAATGCCTAAGCTTGTCCACGAGAATAGCATGATCCATTGTATCAAAGGCCTTGCTGAGATCACACAAGGTGAGCCCAGCAAGTCCACGTGCCTCAAAGCAATCAAATATCTTGGAAAGCAGGAAATCTACTGCATCAGTGGTGGATCTATTTTTCCTGAAACCAAACTGGGTGGTCGCAAACAGGCCGCACTGGTCACAATAAGCAAGGAGCTGCTCAGCAATAAGAATTTCAAAAATCTTCGATATAATAGGCAGGATGGATATAGGCCTATAGTTAGTAGGATCATGCCTATCACCCTTCTTAAAGACAGGCACTGTCTTAGAAATTTTAAGTTGAGAAGGAAATACAGACTGCTGGAAACACAGATTAATACAAACAGTCAGGGGAGAGACAATAAGAGCTAGTACATCCTTAATAGTAGCACTGGTCATACCATAAATGTCTTTACTAGCCGAGTTGCTCAAACAGTTCACAACTCGAGTGACATCATCACAAGTAATACGGCGCCAGGTCAACAGCCGAAGAGCGGGGGGCCGAACCGAAGCCGAGAGCAGATCCGCCGCCACCACAGGGGAAGCTCGGATCCCCTCGCAGATACCGCGAATAGAGCTGGTCCACGCGTCGTGAAGATCATCCGCAGATACCGGAACAGCACCAGGAGCTGGTACACCCGCAGCGGCCCTGATGATACCCCAGGCAGCTTTACACCTATTGGGTGCCCGGTCAATCAGCTCAGAGTTGTAGCGCATCCTGGCCGCACGAGCAGCCCGCTGGTATGATCTCCTCAGTCCCATGTAGGTCCGTTTAGAGGACAGGAGTCGATCAGCCCGAAACCGCTCATACGCCATAAGAACCAGGTCTCTCAAGTCAAGAAGGTCGTCCGTAATCCACAGTGCACCACGTTTACCAGGCCTTCCAGAGAGGAAACGTTTTAGTGGAAAGCAGTTGTTGAAGCCAGTCAGGAGTCTATCAAAAAACGCCGTGAAATTGGGCTGTGCATCAGGATGATCCTTCAGAAAGCTCCAGTCAATCAGAGTCAGATAATGCAGAAAACGCTCGCGTCCACCCTGTGTGATGGGTCGCACCCAAGTGAGTCGATCACGCCCTGCAGGTATAGAGGCAGGGTAGGTGGAAGTTGGCAATTCCACATTGCAGCCGAGTGCCAGGTGGTCACTGAGGAGAGGATTTACAATTGAACAACTAATGTTATTGCCAATGTTCAGATTAGTAATCACATTATCGAGGCAAGCATCAAATCTAGTGGGCTGCCAGTTAGCCACATAGAGGTCCAGAGATCTCAATAGGTTAACAAACTCCCTTGTCCTGTGGTCAGCCTTCAACACGTCAATGTTGAAGTCACCGCCAACAATTATGTTAAAACCTGGATTTAGGCTAGCTAGCTGAACAACAAGTCCCTCAAGTGAGTTGAAAAAAAATTTGAAGGCAACCAGCTGGTGACCGATAGACTGTAATAATTGTATGAAATATTCAGAAAGGCATCGAATAGAATAATCAGAACAAAAAAGAGAGCGTATCATAATAGAATGGTGGAGAGAATTGAGAAGAACTTCCTGGAGAATGAGACACACCAAGCATACAAAGAGATCAACGTTTTTAAGAAGGGATATAAACCTCATACAGTGTTATGCAAAAACAAGGATGGAGAGGTGATTGGAGATGAAGAGGGGATAAAGGAGATATGGAATACACATTTCAGTGAACTGTTGAACCAGGCTGACCCACGAATGGTACAGAACGAAGATGCTAGACTGAATGAATGCCAGGAAAATATGGCTGGTACTGAAGCTCCAACCCTAGAAGAAATCTTGGAAGCCACTAAAATATTAAGAAATAATAAAGCGCCAGGAACAGATGGAATACCAGGTGAGCTTTGAAAATATGGAGGAATACAAATGGGGAGACGGCTGCACAGACTCATTGCGCAAATATGGTATGAAGAACAACTCCCAGAGGAGTGGAAAAAGAACATAATATTATGTCCTATCCATAAAAAAGGAGACAAACTCAATTGCCAAAACTATAGAGGTATTTATCTCCTAAACACGCTCTATAAAATATTCACCAAAGTGCTGAAGATGAAGCTTGGAGTTCATGTGGAAAATATAATTGGAGAGTACCAGGCAGGATTCCGACCGGGCAGATCAACCACAGATCAGTTATTCACTCTCAGGCAGATAACGGAAAAATTCTGGGAAAACAACATAGATCTGTATGCAATGTTTGTTGATTTTAGACAGGCCTATGACAGCATTGTTAGAGAGAAGCTGTACTCAATTATGCTGGACTTCAATATACCATCAAAACTGGTGAGACTAGTCAGAGCCACTATGGAAAATACTGTATGTCAAGTTAGAGTGGCAGGAGAGCTCACAGACTGTTTCGGGGTGGCGCGTGGCTTGAAGCAGGGAGATGGATTGGCACCAATTCTCTTCAATTTGGCCCTAGAGCACGCTATTAGGAGGACTTCAGTGGATAGGAGTGGCACATTGATGATCAAGTCAACACAAATACTTGGATATGCGGATGATATAGGCATACTTGGAAGGTCTCTTGCAGCCGTGAAAAACATAGCATTGGAGTTGGAGCAAAGCGCATCAGAAGTTGGTCTGGAGATCAATGTCAACAAAACTAAAGTATTCAACCAATCAAGACATAACAGGAATCGGCTTGGGCCATTTCTGGAGTGTGGTGGGAAGAATTACCAAGTAGTTGACAATTTCACGTACTTAGGAAGTTGTGTGACCAATTGTAATGAGGAGCAAAATGAAATTCAAAAACGTATCCTTGCCGCCAATCGCACATTTTTCTCATTACTGAGCATACTCAAGAATAAAAATGTACACCGTATATGTAAAATAAAGCTCTATAAGAGTATAATAAGAACGGTGGTTTGCTACGGTAGTGAAGCTTGGACCATCACAGCCAGAACAGCGGGTATCTTGGATGTGTTTGAGAGAAAAATTCTGTGAGAGAAAAATTCTGAGAAGAATCTATGGACCGGTTTGCGAGGATGGACAATGGCGCATACGTACGAATACTGAATTTAAAGAGCTTTATGCAGAGCCCCAATTATCGGCCCACATAAAATTGATGCGCCTCCGATGGGCAGGGCATGTGAAAGAATGCCTGAAACACGAGTGCCAAGGTTAGTTGGTCAGCCTGGAGGAAGACGACCTGTAGGGAGACCAAGGGAGCGATGGGAGGATAGAGTGCAAAAAGATGCTAATGAAATGTTACAATTAAGGGGATGGAAGAGAGCGGCGTTAGATAGAGATGGATGGAGGCGTATTTTGGTTGAGGCCAGAGCCCGATTTGGGCTGTAGCGCCATTGGAGAGAGAGAGAGAGAGAGAGTCTTCTTTCTATGTACTATTCTGTTGGAAATTGAATATAGCCTAATGTTATGTTTGCTTAGGCTTACATACTATCCTAAATTGCTTCAATTTACTGTTTATTTTTCTAAAGGTCAAATTTCAATCACTCAAAACTGTTTGTAACTTTTTCATCATGCTATTAAACTTGCATTAAAAGAGAGGAAGATACAAAATCACTCTAAGGCGGAATCCACAAATTTTCGTGGATTGCAGTGTTTGTTTAAATTTATGATGCCAAACCAAATGGACATGGGAGCAGCATGTTGAGACACTGTATTCAGTATTCAGCAGTCTCCATCCATGACCAGCCCTTGCTGGATAGATTGCGTCATAAAAAATGAAACTTAAAACTTGATAACTAGACTGAGATCAAGATGGGAGGCCAGTAATAGATCTCAGAAAACCTTGGATTGACTCATCATCCAGGGAGTAGAGAGCCAGACTCACAAGCTTCTCACGAAGTGCCTTCTTGAAGATTTTTTCCTCCTGTTCACGGAAATACACCGGCATCCTGTTGTAAATCTCAAGTACACGGACAGGGAAGCTATTATGAGATCGAGTCAGTCTGGCCTGAGGCAAATTGATGTCATTCCTCCTCCTTGTGTTGTGACTATGTACATGTCCTCTCTGCTGAAAGGTGTGATGTCCTCTTCTCAACAGTAACAGGGAACTAAAGAGATACTGGCTATAGACCGTACATATCTCATTCGCATGCTGAGGGGTCATGTTTCTTTAGAATACCTGGTTACAGAATACCATGGCCTTTTCCACAGCCATATCAATATTATGGCATTGTGCTTTAGGTCATGCTGGCGACTGCAGAAAAATCCTTCTATTACTAAAGAAGGATCTCCGGAACATCACCTTGTCCCAACAACTGAAACTCTGTGCGCAAATCTTTAGGAAACCAAAGATTATGACCGTAGGCTATATTCAGTATTTGTTTAGTTTGCTGTTACTGTTGAGAAGAGTGTTGCATACCTTTCAGCAAAGAGGACATGTACACAGCCACATCACAGGAAGGAGGATTGATATAAATTTGCCTGATGACAGACTGACTTGATTACAAAATAGCTTGAGATTTGCCACAGGATGCCGGTGTATTTCCGAGTGCAGGAGTTGAAAATCTTCGAGAGGGCACTTCGTGAGAGGCTTGTGAGTCTGGCACTCTACTTCCTGGATGCTGATGCAATACAATGTTTTTTGAGATCTATGACTGACCTCTCATCTTAATCTTAGTTTTTTGATTAAGTTTTACATTTTGACGCAATCTATCCTGCAAATGATGTTTATGTATGGAGATTACTAAATTACTGAAAGATTAATGTTTCAAGTGCACAGAAATTGTCAAGTCTGTTGTAAGTTTATATTAAATGCTCAGGTCATCTCACAATTATATCTTTATTTCTTTTTAGAAAGCACCGAATAGTAAGAAAGGTTACGAATGAAGGTGTGAAAGATTTGGAAGAGAACATTAAAATTGAAGAGAAGAATATGTATTTCCTGAGACATCCGTACTTGACATTTGTAAGTTAATTTTTATTCTTATACAATATTTATAAATAGAAATAAATAAATAAATAAAATTAGTAATCCTGGATTGTACTACGATGTGGATAATAATATAAGTGAGAGAGTAATGTATGTTCTATTGATTATTTATAAATTAGGTCCGTATTGTTGGCTTATAAATACAGAGTGAACCCCCCTGGACCCCTCCTCATCAAGTTATGAGATGCCACTCATGGTGATTAAAGTAGACAAGCTACCGTACTCTTCTTCTTCTTCTTCTTCTTCTTCTTCTTCAGCTTATTCCCGTTTCTATAGGGAGTCGCTGTTTCTGGTCAGCCGCCTCCAAACACCTCTGTCCTCATATTCACCGCCATCCAGCTCCATTCCCCTGCCCCACAAATCCCCCTTCACACAATTCCTCCATTGTCCCCTCGGCCTTCTCCACCCTCTTCTACCATCTACTATCATATCAGAGATTCTATTTCCCAGGTATTGTCTGATGTTAAATGTGAACAAAGATATTAAACCTTTTTCACCCCTTAATGCAATAAAGCAATTTCGCCGATGTCTTCCTTTCCATTGAAAACCATGTACTCAGTTTTCTTACGGCTTATCTTTAGCCCCCTGTCCACAGTATACATACAGTATGGAAACTTAGCTAGTACCCTGGCGCAAAAATCCGCCATCTTGTTAGGAAGCTCCGCATTGTAATAGTATTGATGGGAGGTTCGGATCACTTTAATGATCCGGATCAATTGATCTCGTTCGCTGCCACGAGCCAATCAGAAGACCAGGATTGGAACTTCCTAAGGTCACGTGACTTGTCTAGTATTTAAAAGCATTGGTTGGATAGGCGTTTGATTGACATTTTCCATTCTGTACCTATTCTGTGCCCTGTCGTCCAGTTCCTTCCTGGATGCCTGTAGTTTCCTTTCTACCCCATCTCTGTTGTCATCAATCAGGACTATGTCGTCCGTAAACAGGATATTCCAAGGGGATGATTCTATAATGTTCTGGCCCAAAACGTCCATTATAAGATCAAAGATGTAAGGGCTGAGAGAGGATTCTTGGTCTAGTCCAACTGCCACAGAAAATTGCTCACATTCGATCTTGCTTGTGTTGCTGCTCCCTCATATATGTCATACACTAATCTTACATACTTTTCCGATACGTTCCTCTCTCTCAGACCTTTTACAAGCTATTCTATAACATCTATCTCAGTAAATACAGAACTAACCAATAAACATATCTCAGAGTCTGACCTCACTCTTCAGTAGAGTGCATCCAACCTCAGTTAGTGTTTCCCTAGTTTAGTTTAGGTGGATGCTTTGTCTTGTCACAAGCTCATCCGAAATTCAGAGTTTATGGAAAATAAAATAAGTACTTTTCTATCAAAAATATCACGTCACTGGGAAAGTCTATTTGCTCCATAAACTAAGAGTCCTAAAGGCCCTCTTCTAAGTACGCAGGAACAACAATTAAAGTAAAATTCATGCGAAATTCCACTCTGGAAAAAGTTTCAAGCAGAAAAAGCGCACTTTTAAGCATTCAACAAATCGCTTAATGTACTCACTTAGGACAAATAAAAATATGTATATAGCCTAAATAATTTTAGGCCGAATATAAGATACTGCATTTTATCTTCTCTGGAAGGAAGAGTTTTGCAGAACACTATAGTGAGGTCCACGTTATAATGGCAGTGTTTGATTAGCAATGGTATTGCTATCCTTGTCTATCATTCAACAAAACGGATAGCGCTATCTCTTTCTCGCTTTGCTCTGTTGCCAGATCGTCTTTTAACAACGTAGAATTAATAATTTTTTAACAAAATAATACATATTAATTATGTAAATTCATTATGAAATTATTGAAATATATAATTTATAATTTCTTGCTTAATAAAATATAATTGATTATTTCAAACTAGAATGAACAGTTAATATTACATCAATAAACCTGTATCAGCTACCGTCTACACAAGTCAGAGGATCGTCAATGTTGTTCTCCTATCTTTCTCCACTGCCATTATAACGTGGACCTCACTATAATCTGAGGAAAACCTCCAACATACAAGTGCTATTTTTTTCAACCTCCGATTACATAGTTATCATAAGTCAGCCATGCTGTAGGGGGGGGGGGGGTTCACAGAGCTGAACAGTGTGTTCTATTCACCAAACGCACTGTGATCGTTGCGGCCAAATCAACAATTTTTATGAGTTATAGATCCAGAAACATGGCCGTCTCCATTCAGTCTCCCACCAAGTGATAGTTACATAGCGTTATTCGTTGTTTGCCTGCACTAGGCAATAGATCTTCATACTTCTCTCCTTAGTCATGACCAGAGGTCTGGAAGTGGACCCGACTTGGTCAATGTAATAGGATTGACTTATAAATTGAGTCAGAAATAACACTTATTAACGTTTGTTCACCTAGTCTAAATATAAAACAATAAAAAAATATAGTTTTACACGTTTTTCAAGATGGTCCGCCAGTAAAAACATGATTCACGATGTCCGATTTACCGAAGAATGATTCACGTTTACGCAGGGAACTTTATGAGTGATGAATATTGGTGTCGAAAAATTGAAGACTTCAATTGAAATGCCTTCTGGATACTTGTGATCCACGACTCGGCCTCACAGTTATGGTGCAACCAGCTTCTTCAGAAAATCAAATGAGATATTTCTATATACTATATCAGCTGCCTTACAACCAGACTTGGTCACTATACCTTTTCCCCAAACTCAAGAATAAGAATGACTTTGAGAACAGAGACATAGTCCACTTAAACTCATATTCACTTAAACATCATCTTATTAACTAGATTTTAGTAGGCTGGCCGGCCCACTATAATAGATGCCTCAATCTTTACCGCGCAATTATGTTGAAGAATATCGTATAACGTGTAAGAAACTTGAAGTGTTATAATTATTCTTTTATATAAATTAAAAAGTGACCCTCGTAGCTGTCCTCGGTGCTTTAATCTCAATCATCCCAGTCTCACAAACCTGGATTTCAATTTGTTTCAGGAGCAATCGAAAGGCCATGCCCAACATTTCGACAAGACCGTTAAATGGCTGAAGAGCTTCCAAGTGAGAACCGACGAGAAGTTCTCATCGAAACGAGGCCGAGAAGTTACTCAGTATCTTAACAAATTCATGAGTCGATCAGAGGATTGGGATAGAATAGAATAATCATAGTTATTATACTTTCAACACAGATGTTTGATGTTAGTAGTTTTTGTTTGTACCAATTTATTTCAGTAAATTACTATTAGGAATCCTTCATCTTTGTGTCTTATTTTTGTTAATGATTGTCCCATAAATTTCTACAGAATTTCATTAATGCTGTGTGATTAAATGCAATTCACTGCAATATTATTTATATTAATGGTTTTAGTTCGGAATATGGGGACCTATTCCAAAAATTCATTGAAAAGTTCACATATTTGAACAATTTATTTTCAAAGGTTCATCCGTTTATGAAACACGTTCTCGGGTCCTTTCTCTTGCAAATAGCTATCACATAAAAGGTTACCGTTATAAAGTACACCATTTTATCTACAAGAATCTAAAATGGTAATATATTTTGTCGCTAAAGCTTGAAGAAAAATTCCATCAAGTTTTAGGTTTTTTCCACTCTAAGGAAATGTTTGACAAACATGATTTTTATAATTTTGATTTAAAATGTAAAAATAGTTGTTGAAGGAGATGGGAAAAAATAAAATCAGCATTCCATTTTAAAGATTATAGGAAATAAAAAGTAGTTTATTGCATTCAAAACTGTACAAGTAAAAGTTACATTGAAAAAGATAGAGAAAAACTCAATGATGATAACCAATTTCCAATAATAATTATTCATACAACAGTGATCGATTTGAAGTGAGCTGAGAACTGTGTGGAGTTGATGCCCCTTCCATCAGAACAATGAAAATAAGTTGTTGATATGAAAATAATATCTTGGATGAATGATAACATTATGATGTGAAACGGCAGGTTGCAAATCGCTAAACAGAACAGTTTCCAGCGTTCATTTGAGCCTCCAAATTATCGATACAGGGACTAGAACTTTGTCATTTTTTGTCCCTTTTTATTAAATATAGATTATCATTGAATAAAATAGTAAAGACGTAACTGAAAGCAATCACATGCCATTGAAGTACATAATGAGTGTCAAATACAATTAAAAAAAGCTGTCAATATGCCGTCAAAGCCACACCAATCTTTCAACCAGTGTATAATTTGTTATGAATATACAAAATGATTATTCATGCTATATTTTCATAGCTACGTCCGAAACATTAGACCGATAAACTACAGTAGTCTATTTATATGTATTATAGTAATATCTTTTAATGTTGAAGAAACTTTGAAAGAACACATCATCCAAGTTCAGATCAAGTAGTCAACTGCATAAGCTGTCAGTTCTAACTGGACTGAAACTAACATTGGAAACTATAAACTAAACAAAACATTTTTACAAATACATCCAAGTTCATTCTACTTTCAATTCCTACACACATTTTCCCTTGAGGCTGTGTAACAGGCTAAAAAACCTTTATACTGGTGATACTTTTCAAAGTTTTCGATTTGTATACTATCAAATTATCAAAACAAAAAGTTTCTTTCTTCTAATTATTACTTTTTGAGATACGAGCAGAATATATGATCAAGTTTTTGAAACCAATCATTTCAATTTCAGTAGTTTTAATTCATAAAATTTTGAGGAAAATATTCTTGTTGAATATAATGTTTTTTCAAGAATAAAGAATGTTATTTGCCGTAAAACTTAAAAAGCAATAAGCATCGTCAAACAATGAAACAATTTATAATAAAATAATTATAATACAAACTCTGTCCTAATTCAATAAGAGTTATTTTTTGTAATTTAATAGCTTCCTCAAAAATTTATATTTTTACAGCTTGATAGTATCAAAATTGAAAAATGCCACAAGTGAAATGTTTTTTAGCCGGTAGTACAGCCTTAGGAGGAACCTCCAATGAATTATTGTTATTTCATATCAAGTCGGTCAACCCAACTCAATATCAACAACTTGTTTACTCAATATCTGAACTGAAATCTGACGAAACAACTGAAAAAGGAAAGCCAAAATTGTTGGTAAAATTAATTCCTCTTACACTCTAATGAATGTAGTATATTGCATTATTATTTTTGTGGATGTCAATTAGCATCACTATCACTAGCACTTGCACTTCCGCTACTACTGCCACTGCCAGACCCGGATCCAGAAGCACTCTGCGACCGGGATCGCGACGGAGACTTGGACTGCGATCGCGACCGCGACCGAGCAGTCGCTGGCGACCCGGCCGCCTCGGACGCCGCTTCAGACGCGGCAGGCGACGCCGAACGCGAACGCGACTTGGACAACGACCTCGAAGCCGATCTAGATCGGGATTTAGACTTGGACCTGGACCTTGATCTCGATTTAGACTTTGATCTAGATCTAGATTTGGATTTTGATCTAGACCTCGATCTTGACTTCGATTTTGATCTGGATCTAGATCTTGATTTGGACTTCGACTTGGATCTCGATCTTGACTTCGATCTAGACCTAGATCTCGATTTAGACTTCGATCTAGATTTTGATCTCGATTTGGACTTTGATCTAGACCTCGATCTCGACTTTGATTTTGATCTCGACCTTGATCTAGATTTCGATCGTGATGCAGATGAACTGCGCGATCGTGATTTCGAAGATGCAGATGATGCAGCGTCATCTTTGTCTTCTTTCTCCTCGTTGTCACTTCCACTCTGTCGCCGTTTGCGCCCTAAAACAAAAGTATATTTTTCAAAATAGAATTATAGTTTGATTGAATGAAAGCTAGCAATTGCTAGTTCTAAGTGGTAATTTTCATGCTTGGATTCGAGTCAGCTGTATAATCTTATTTGTAGAGCTAGAACTAATGACTAGGTGCTAGTCACTAGATTCTAGTTTTTATTCAATCAACCCAATATCTAACTAAAATGAATGAAGAATGAAACAAAATCCATGAAGCTAACTGATTAAAGTACTGATAGAAATAAGTATCTCCATGACTGTTTTATTATCAATTTAAAAACTATTCCAAATTTTCATTCCTTTTAAAATTGCACAGAAAATTGAATTGTATAAATACGTTTTAAATTGAATAATAAAGTTATTCTGCATCTATCTTGAATATTACATTGACATTATTAGATACAGAATACTTGGTTAGGTTAAAATGTTGAACTTTTAATTATTGGACAACATCTGCATACAATCCCTAATATAAATCGTATTCGAATTATAATTATTTATTAGTATGAAGGGGATTAGTATACTTCAAATGTAACAATCTTTCATTGAAATTCTAAATATTAAGCAAAGCATGATTGAATCATATTTTTCATATATATTATATTCGATTTAAATGAAATAATAGAAGAGTAGGCCTACTCACCTCTTTCGTTGTCACTTTTATCACTTTGTTCATCATTTTTGTCTTGTTTATCATCATCTTCTTTTTCACTGCCACTACCTTCATTATCGCTTTTATCATCTTTCTTGTTATCTGAAATTACAAACATATTGATATAGTCCTTCCTTAAAAGGCAACTAGTCGAAGCATGTTGTGAATTAATAAAACATATAAAATGTACTTTGGGATGTTTATTTCATTTCAATATTCATTGATTTTTGTAAACAAGATTATCAACATCTCTACACATAAGTAATAGTCATCATGCAATAATTTAATTGACTTTTTTTTGTTCTTGTGAAGGTGATGTTGTTCATTTTGGATAAAAACGACTTGAAATTTTCACATCCACTAATGTATAAGTGACAGTGGTTTTGACTAGTCGTTTTTATTCAATTTCAATTAATTTGTTTCAAAATACATTTTCAATGAAAATAGTTTACATATATTCAAAACTTTTATATCGCCTCAATTTGTTCAAGATTTTTGTTCATGTAGAAAGATTTCATACAAGAAATAAATGATGGTGGCTAATATCAATGGTAGTCCAAGGCTGGCCACTAACGGTAGGACATGCATGATACACATGTCGTCATACATTGTTGTGTCATCACAGCGAAAGGCTTCGTGCAATATGACTTGAGGTTAGATTTTTGTATTTCCGATTTGTTGTGAATTTTTTCTTCGCTGCTCTATTTGAGGTTAAATAGGATCATTATAATTTGTAATTTTCCAGTGGTTTATCTATTATATTGGTTGTTTATTTCATGTTAGAAGCCTTTCGCTGATGACGAAACATGCATGTTGTAAATGTGCATGATATACATGCATGTTGTGGATTAATAAAACATAAAGAGGTACTTAGGGATTTTTATTTGTAAAAATAAATATAAACATGCATGTCCTACCGTTAGTGGCAAGTTAAAGAGAAACTGCAAAATTATTGAAAATAATTATTGAGTAATTTCTCATGTTGGTTGAAATATAGAGACCTGTCAACTGACCTGGTTTGCTCTTATCGGTGGGTCGAGTTGTAGTCTGTATCTGCTCCTCTTCCTCTTCTTCTTCCTCGTCCTCTTCCTCTTCCTCCTCCTCGCAGGGTGGTTCCAGTTGCTTCTCCCTGTAGCGCTGCATCTTGTACTCGTTGGCCGACAGCGGAACGTGCTTCACCACCAGTCGTGTGTTGTTCACCTGCTGGCCTGGCTTCTGTCTTCTCTTATTCAAACGTACTCTGCAAAACAAAAACACGCCAATCAATTTGTGTCAGAAAAACACAGTTACATGATGCAATACAAAATAGAAACCATAAATCGAGTATCAGAAAAACTCAGTTCCCAGGGGATCTAATTTATTAGAAATGAAGCACTGTTACGTAGCTAGAAAGATATTTTACTAAATTTCAAAAAAATACAGAGAATCATATCAGTCAGTAGAAATTGATGTACAGTATACGCAAACAGTAATAAATGGTATTATAATATTGTTTGGCGTTATCACAACTAATAATTCTGCCATTTCGACTTTCCAAGTGATTAACGAACTAATAGGCAATGAGGTTTTGTGAATACTACATAGATATTTATTACAAGGGAAAACCAATGCAACAATTTTCAGCATATCCAATTTGAGCTATCAACTGGATGGAGGCCACAAACAAGATATTTTGTTGCGAAAACAACACCAACCTGTTGCACTAAACAAAACACCAAAGCTATCAGTTTATGTTGTATATGTTCATCAGTTCACATTTACAATAATACATCTTACATTAAAAACAATAAATCAATAGCTCATGCATAATACTGTATTGTAAATTTAATTTATTCATTGATTGTCTTCATTACTGGCGGAATTAGAAGACGACCAGTTCTCACCGCCACACCACTCTAAATAAGAGTTCCGCTTCCGCATACCTTTAAGTGATTTATAAAGTAAAGTAAATATAGAGTAAAGAAACTTATTTAGAACATAATTCCAAATTACCAGTTATTAAAAATTCATCTACTATTAAAAGTTTTACTTCCTTTTAAGCAAGTGGAATAATACGCATTGTACTGGGTTCTATATTTTGCATCATTCATGGAAGTTAAATCGAAGTAAGAGACTTGCCGCTAGCTCGCAGATTTACTTTGAATGATAACATAATTCCCTGATAAAAAACTGAATAAGAGACTAAACTTCAATTAATATTCACCTAGTTTCAAGCTCATTGAAGTAAACACCATCATTTCTGACGACAAAGAAGTAGTTCTCCTCGTATCCTTTGGACGCTTTGCTCTTGACGTTCCAGTTGTACTCTCGCGCCATTTTGTACTCGTACTCCTGGTCGTCGGTGTACTCAACGTTCTCCACGAAATCTTGCTTCCTTTTTTCGAGCGTTTCTGGCGTCGGCAGGAAGTAGGCTACAAACTGTTCGCCACTTTCGTCCATCACACCTCTTTTAACAAAATTAAATCAAACAATAATAATTAATAGATTTCATTCACACAAAGGATTAGGAAAGCACTACAGGTAGGGTTGAGACAAACCCAAAAAAGTTAGTATAAAAATACAGGGTGCGGCATCAAAACTTCCTTTTTTGAAATGCTCACTATTCAGTTATTTGATGACATAGCGGAGTGCTAGTAGTCACATTGAAGAGGCGTGATTTTAAAGTTTTGTTCTTGCACAGCTCAATGGCCATTATGCATTGGAACAGCGCGTAGCTTGCGCTCGCCGATGAGGCCTACTTTTGGAATGGCTGTTCAGTTGTTGCTGCACAGCACGCCTTTCTGAATCGGTTTAATAAAGCCCTATTGGCCTGTCTGTGTTCCAGACCGGAAATCAATTGTTTCGTCGTGGGTTACTACTTTTAGAAAAATAGATAGTAAAAATACAAAGATTCAAAGTTTCACGGCCCATTATTTATTTATTTATTACATTCCTTAATCACAACATCAAATTAATGATTGGGAGAGAATCAACAGGATAAACCCAAAACTGTTCCTCTCCCTAATTTTGATAAAAATAGTCCAAATGAGGTTATGAAAACACTTTTATAAAGATCACAAAAATTTACAGTCCAAATAAACATTATACTAAAAATTTTGTATTAGCTATCGTGAAGACATCGAGAGCTTCAATTTAGCTATCGCCAAGGCGTTCAGCACGCAAACATGCGTCAGCCCTTGGACTTTCTGATCGTTCTGAGAGTAGGATTCTTCTCGAAGACCTTCATTTCTATCCATACAAGATGAATATTATTCACAAAATGGCTGTTTCGAAGGAATACTTCCCAGAATGCCTTATCTCAATTAGAGGCGATTTGCAATGGCCGGCTCGATCTCCTGATTTGCCCCCGTATAATTTGTTTGTTTTTTTAAATCTCCTGTCTGTATGGACCGTCAGAAGACTCAACAAGATTTACAGAACAACATACAGGTGGATATTGCCAGAATTACGCCTCCTTGAAAGGTGATATCAAACACTAGAAATAGGTACTCTAAAGGCCGGTTTCCGAGCTCGGGATTTAGCTAAGTTCTAGACTTTAATCGGCTTTAAACTCTGGAGTCAGTAAATTGGCTTTCCGAGTCAGAACGTTAACGTAGTCGAGGACTCAAATAGACCCTGGAGTTTAGAGATCACGTTAGACCCTGGAGTTTATAATTTGAATGAAGGGCTTATAAGTTCAGGACTTGAATTAGATTCTCGCCTCTTTCCGAGTCAAGAATTTATCAACAATCGTTAAGTCCAGAACTTGAAACAGCGTGATTTTAAACCCTTGACTGAGGGTTTAAATTAAGTTCTGGACTTAAACTGAGCAAACACATCTCAGTTATTGTTTTGGAGTAAATAAATAGCCAAATTGATGTCTTAGAGATAATATTTGGGTTAGTACATCTAAATTCATAATTAATAGTTTTTAAAACAAAATTATATCAGAATTATGAGTGAAAACTAACCTTATTTTACGACTGTGACATAACATAAAAATTTCAAGAAAAATAGTACAATGATTGCCTTGGAATTTATGTTACAATATGAATGTTATTAATCAATGTTATTATTCAGCATGTTAATGAACAATAATAAATTATCATTCCAGTTTTTTGACCTTGGACTCAATATCCTACTAAAATATTTATTCCAAAATCACTGGCAAGGATCGATGATTAATAATAGCATAACGTAAAATGAAATGTTTATTCATTCATAGATTGAAAATTGAATTCATGTTTCAAATGTTAGGGTTTGCTTTGAATAGGCCTACAAATAAATCGAGACGTATTTTCACAAAATAATTGTAACAAAATAGTTTGGAGAACATGCTCATTGCTCATTTGAATAAGCCTGCTTCAATCAGCTGCCTCCCATTGCCAAAATAACAACAATATAATATAGTGAATTTCCCTCATGTTTACTGCGTTAAAGTCCTGGACTCAAATAAGTCGAGAACTCAATAGACCACACCACGGAGTTTAGAAGAGAAACCAGTGACTCAGAAAGTCGTTTTAGACCCGAGTGCTTATTTTAGTCCTGGACTCTGTAAGTCCAGAACTTATAGATCCCGAGCTCGGAAACCGGCCCAAAGTGTATCCAGAGAGGGGAACGTCACCTTCATTATATCCTCTTCAAAACTGCATGAAAAAACATTTTGAAAATAGAATACAACTTTTCTGACTCTTACAATGCGTTTTATAGTGTTGAAAAAAGTTTTGATGCCACACCCTGTACAAATCAATAAAACATGAGTAAAAAAGTTCGGTATAACAATAAGTTTAATTACTGTATTATATAAACTACCTATTTGCACAAGGATTTTTTTTAAATTGTTAATTTCGCATTTTTATAATTTGAAATTCTGAACACTGAAAATAAAGGCTTTATTTATTTATAGGTAGGGGCAAGACAATACCAAAAATATTTCACATTTGAAATTCAAAAGTACAAAGAACATAAAAAATAAGCATGTTCAATAAAACTTCTCTAATGAATAATATGAACGTCTGTTTATTGACAAATCTAGAAGAATCTAGAAGAATATCTCTAATGCCAGTTGAAATTCCATAATCTGAAATTACTTAAACGTCCAATTTGGAGTTGTCTTTATTGAAAAAATAATTTATCAAAGAGATAACCGCATTTATACTATACTGACCTGATCATGGCTTGAGACATTTCTTCTAACTGGGCTGGGAAAGGTCTGCCAACAGGAGCAGGATCCGAATCGAATATAACTTGGGCGCAGGGATATTTCCACAGCTGGAATTACAAAAAATACTCATCAACAATTAGTATCAAAAATGTCGTCCAATCAGCTTGTTGAGTACTTTTTCCAAAATTATTGAAAAGTTAATAAAATACCGTTTAGTTAGCTATCTCCTAAAGCATAATATAATTCACAAAAATCAATTTGGGTTTCAGTATAAAAAAAGTACAGTAGATGCAATATCTCTTCTAACACAGAAAATTTCAATAACAAAAATAAAACAATAGCCATATTTTTAGACCTTGCTAAAGCTTTTGACACTATTCCTCACTCAAAACTTCTGATAAAAATGGAAAAGTTGGGTATTCGAGGAATAGCCCTTGAATTATTTAAGAGCTATTTAAAAAATAGATTCCAAATGCTCAAAATTGATAATAAAACCAGCCTTGAACAACTCACTGATTACGGTCTTCCACGAGGAACAGTCTTGTCGCCGATTCTCTTCCTAATCTACATTAATGATCTTCTCAAGTTAGAATTAAAAAATGGTGTCTCAATCGCTTTTGCTGATGACACTTCATTGTTATTCAGTGAAACGAATTGGGAGGATACTAAAAAAGCAGCAGAATCCGGACTTAAAATAGTAAAATCCTGGTTTGATGAGCATATATTAACATAGAACATAGAAAAAAGTAATGTCATGTCTTTCTCTCCAAATTCTATAGGCCAGCCGCAAGGTTTGGATTCCATTAAAATCCATAATGTAAATTGCAACGAATCTGATTGGATGAATTGTACATGCTCAAAGCTTAATAGAGAACATCGTGTTAAATATTTGGGTGTAATGATTGATCAACATTTGCGTTGGGATGTTCACATCAATAGTACATGTAACAAACTCAGACATTGGATAAGTAAATTCCGTAATATCAGCCAAGTTGGTAATAAAAAAATCTCAAGACTCATATATTTTGCCTACATTCAATCATTTCTGCAATATGGAATGAAAATTTGGGGTGGAACATACTCAAACCACTTGGAAAAACTATTTGTAATTCAAAAACACCTTACAAGAGCTATATTGGGGAAACCCAGACTCTATCCAAGTGAGTTTCTGTTTAGTGAGCTAGATGTTTTAACTGTCAGGCAGCTTTACATAAAAAATTTAATCATCTACATAAATAAACAAATGAATCTTTTCAACCTGCGTGTTTCACCGTACAACCTCCGTCCCTCATCTATTACCTTTCAAATTACAGATACTATTTTATCAATTTGTAGAAAACAATTTTCATATCAGGTATCAAAGCTCATCAATGTTATTCCTAACCATTTTATCACTAGTAAATTGAATAGAAAACTGCTAATTGAAATTCATACATGGATAATCTCGAACAATGTAATTTTGGCAATGTAATTTCCTCATAGCTTAGTATAAAGACTTCTCATGTTTTTTATGTAATTTTCAACTATTCTTTACTTTCCCCTAAGCCTTCACTCTGCTCTTTCTCTTCCCTTCCTCACTTACTTTTTCTTTTCCCTATTTCTTAATAATATCCCATTATTATTTTCTTGTACTGTTAAGCATTGAACACTCGGCCTCTGCGCTCAGGTTCCTCGAACCTTGCAGGGACTTTCCGTTTTTAATATAGTTATGTATAATCCTATTAATGGTATTTTTCTTTTTCATTTTATATTGTATTTTAATTTTTTCATTTACAACCAATTTTGTTATTGTAATTATGTTTTTGGGACAAATAAAGATTTGATTTGATGTCAAAAAAAGATGTCACAAGTTAAATATCTATAGTAATAGTATTACAACCCTATTGTTACAGAATATAGCTGACTATGCATTGTCTTCTTTATGTCTCAATTAATTATTTTCAGTTAGTTCTACTCAAACTCTTGACGAGAGCACTCGGCTCCCGAAATTCTTTAATTCGGTATTTTCTGTAGTTGTAGTGTTAATAAAGTTTCGATTTTTAAAAACTCAGTCGTGTCGTCCAATCACTTAACTGGCGCCCGAACTTACGTCGCGGAAAGTTTTATCGTTGTATCCATCCACGTTCATTAAACTCTGATACAAGACCTTTTATCTTGTGCAACGAAAAAACTTTGAGTTTCACCTCTTCATCCGTGAACCAACCCATATATTTTTCTCCAACGAGAAACTCATAGTGAAAGTGACTCGACTTCAAAATTTCAAAATCTACCACTCAACTACAAAATTATTCTCCAACGAGAAAACAAAGTCAAGTGTTATCAGAGTAAACTCAAACTTCCAAAAATTTCTTCAACAAGAACTTAACTTTCACCAGTGTTAATAAGTGTAAATCAAATCAAACTACAAAAACGAAAACGACTTCAAGTACTTCTCAATGGAAAACCACCATCAAGCTGCTATCACCATCACGCTGTAACCGTATCCAGCCTAGCAGTTAGTTCAACCCCACGCTGGCCACCGCAGGAGACGAGAGGACTCTACAGAGGGACCGAGATCTCGCCACCTTCAGGAGGATTCCTGCTGTCCTTATATCATCCGAAGGAGAAGACGACACCGACGCCGACGCTGACGACAACCGGAACATCGCCCACCAACCTCAATCGACTGTGAGTAATTTCGTTATATCTCTTCCTCAACCACACCCTACAATGCCTAATATCTCGAAACAAATTCCTCATGACATTCTTAAATTCATACCCCACTATGATGGTACTTGCTATAAGCTACCACATTTTATTAGTACTTGTAATGAACTATTAGTGTCCTATTGTAGTGCAAACATTGACGAAAAAACAGAAAATCACTGGCTCCTTTTCAGGGCAGCCGTAAGCCGTCTTTCAGGACCCGCAGAATCAGTTGTTTTTAATAACAATTGTACAACTGTAACAGAGCTGATAGCCGCTCTAAAAACAAACTTCGCTGACAACAGGTCCGTTCCAGACCTAATTGCGGAAATTACTTTCATGAAATCCTATTCAAATGAACACCCGATCGAATTCATTAATCGCCTCGATGAAAAACGCACAACTGTGTTGACTAAATATAAACTAGATGGTATCCAAGGTGAACTTTTGACTAATCTAATGCAGCAGTTGAACGCAACTCTCACCCGTACATTGATTCACGGAGTTCATCCAACTTTGGGCTCTCATTTGCAAATCCTGCAAATTCATGATCTTGACGATGCTAGACATAAGATTATTAATGACTGTAGTATTGTTCTAAGGAGCTTGAACTTCAAATCAACTATCAGTACTATCAATAAAATTGATTCAAGAGCTTTTAATCAAACGCCAATGCGATCAAACACATTCACTCATGCTTATCAAGCAAGCAACAGAGCTTTTTCTAACAACTTCTCGCAACCTCGAGTACCGAATTTCTTCCAACAGAAAAATGCATCACAGCAAACATTCCCCCAGAACAGAAACTTTCAACAAAATTTCCCTCAAAATCAATTTGCTCAATTCCCTCAGCAACCGAGGCCTGTGCAAAACAATCCTCAATTCAGACAACCACATAATAGTAAGTGGGATTCACAAAACACTGTCAGCATGCGCACAGTACAAACAAATCCTTCTAATCGTTTCAAACTGAACTCAAAATCTCCGTTTGAAGTGCATCATTTGCAAGATGACTTAACAGATAACTCATCTCATCCTTTCGGAAACGAAATCCAAAGAATGCAAAACCAGCTAACTTCACTTACTGAAGCATTCAACAACATGCAGGCTCATTTTTTAGGGGTAGGCCCAACACACTCAGCGGAAACACCCCCAAAAAATTTGAATTGAATATCATAAATAAGTCGCTCCCATATTTTGTCGACCACGCTAACCGTAAATGGATGGTTGACACTGGGTCGTCAAAGAACTATGTGAACCCCTCTCTCTATCATACCACCCAATGTGACCAGATATAAAGAAAAGTTCGTAGTAAAAACACCAGCCGGTGAGAGTGGTGGAAATGAATACATTTTTATGAACTCAAATACTGTGTTTCCAGGAAGTTCACAAATCAAAATGTACGTGTATGACTTTTCGACAAGATACGATATCTTATTAGGTCACGAAACTTTGAAAGAACTCAAAGCCAATGTAAATTATACAAACAACACGTTAGATTATCGTACTATTTCGAAACCGTTGTTATCAGTGATTAACTCTAATGAACAAATTCAATTGAAACCAGGATTTAATGTTGTTACTGTACCAGTTAGGTCGATTCCTAATCTCAAGACAGGACTACTTAAAGCTGTTTCTCATGAAAGTTATTACGTTGAAGAAAGTATTGTTAGTATAGAAGAAAATAGATGTAAGTGCGTAGTGTATTCCAATGAGCTCATGACCATAAGCCCCGAGCCAATAGAGATAGAAGAACTAGAAACTATTTTTGACAATGATGAAATTGATAACTCAGATGTATCAAACAACTCGGATATTATAAGAGAAATTCCCAAACTTCTTCGGACGGACCATATGAATGTCGAAGAGCGGAAACATATCATAAATCTAATACGGAATTTTCCTGAAATCATCAAACGTGAACATGATGAATTGACAAGTAGTACTAATCTGTTGAAATTTAAAATCAACACTACTGACGAAATCCCTGTATATTCTAAAAATTATAGATACCCTCAAGTGTTTAGGAAGGACGTTGAATTAGAAATTGACAAACTTCTTCAGAATAAAATAATTCAACATTCCAACTCCCCATATAACAGTCCAATTTGGGTAGTGCCCAAAAAACCAGACGCCTCCGGTAAACGTAAAATACGTGTCGTATTAGATTACAGAAAGATTAATGATAAAACGATTGAAGACAATATCCCCTCCCAAATATTGAGGACTTATTTGGAAAAATTGGAAGGGCTACCTATTTTTCAGCGATAGATCTCGCTTCTGGATTCCATCAAATTCAAATGGAAAAGGAATCAATTCCAAAAACTGCCTTTTCAACTGAGAACGGACATTATGAATTTTTGAGAATGCCGTTTGGATTAAAGAACGCTCCAGCTACTTTCCAACGTGCAATGAACATTTTGTTTTCCAGAATGCCCAATGTGTTAGTCTACATGGACGACATAATTGTGTTTTCCGATAATCTCGAGGAACACTTGAAACATCTAAAATCAGTTTTCAAACAACTTAGAGATCATAATCTAAAAATCCAACTGGACAAAACCGAGTTTTTTAAACGAGAATTACTGTACTTAGGACATATAATTTCTGAACGCGGAATTCAACCCAATCCTTCAAAGCTAGAAGCTATAAAGAACTTTCCAATCCCAAAAACTGAAAAAGAAATTAAGCAATTTCTAGGATTGACAGGCTATTATCGAAAAATGATAAAAGATTACGCTAACATTGCAAAACCTCTCACACACGCCTTGAAAAAAGATGTTAAAATCAATCCAAACAATCCAGAATATCAAAAGTCATTCGAAACATTAAAACTTTTATTACAAAACGATCCAATTTTACAGCTACCTGACTTCACAAAAACATTTATTCTGACTTGTGATGCTAGCAATTATGCTATAGGTTCAGTGTTATCACAAAAATTCAATGGTAAAACCTTACCCATTGCATATGCTTCTCGTACACTTAATCGTCATGAAGAAAATCTTTCTACGATTGAGAAAGAATTATTAGCTATAGTCTGGTCATGCAAACATTTTCGACCATACCTCTATGGTAGAAAATTCATAATCGAAACCGATCACAAACCTCTTCAATGGCTCCGCAGCATTAAAGAACCGAATTCAAAATTAATTCGTATGAAACTCTTTCTAGAAGAATTTGATTTTTCAATCCAGTATGTGGAAGGTAAATCGAACCAAGTAGCTGACGCTCTTTCAAGAATACGCCCACTTGACGTTAACATGATGGAAAATGATGAAGACGAACCTTTCCAAGGTTTCGAAAGTGGTTTTCGTGGTTTCAATCATGACTTTCAGGATCTCGAGAATAACAATGATCTCGATGACCCCGACGAATTTGACATGGACGAACTGCTTAGATTTAACACTAACACAGACATTCCCTCAGTAGACACCGTCACACTTGACGATTTTCTTCAACATGTAGGCAAATCTGCCGAACAAACTAACAATTCCGATCGAGATAATATTGTAAATAATGATAATGATGCTAATGACCTAGAAGTTGATAATCGTAGTCTAGCTACAATACATTCACAGGAGAGTTCGAACGAACAAGTAGTTATTGCGGAAGATTACAAAATAATCAATGTTGAACAAAATCAAATCATTTTAGAACGTGGCAACAAAGAACCTGTTATCAGAAAAGTTTTTACAAAAAACAGATTATATTTTCATAGTTCATCCACTCCTGAAGAAATAAATGATGTGTGTATACAATACTTGAAACCCAACACACTTTATGGGATACTTTGCTCCAGGACAGGTGTATTGGAAAAGGAATATGAAATGATTTTTGAAAATTTTAAGAATGTTATCATTGCTAATTTTAATTGTGAAACTTAGGAGATATAAGAAACTGAATTTGGATATAACTGATTCAGAGGAGCAAAAAGAAGTTGTATCCAATTATCATGTAGGAAAAACGTATCACCGTGGAATTAATGAAAGCTATAGCCACATTCGAAGAGAATACTATTGGCCTACCATGCTTAAAGACATTACAGAATACATAAATAAATGTTCAGTATGTGCTAAAGTTAAATATGATAGAAGACCTGTTCAAGTTGAATACAAAATTACCCCAACTCCTGACAAACCTTTCGAAAAACTGCAGATTGACACGTTTCAATACAGTAGAATAAAATTCCTCACGATAATAGATTGCTTTTCGAAAAAACTCATGGCATATCCACTAACAGGTATGAACCAACTTGAAATACAGTCTTGTTTGAATGATTACTTTTCTCTATTTCCATGCCCTAAGACAATCCAAATGGATAATGGTCGTGAATTCGACAATGCTGGACTTTGAGATTTTTTGCGTTTATATAAGATAGAACCTTATTATACAGGGTGTTTCAGAAGTAGTGTCGAGAATTTTAGGGTATTGTACCTGGATGCTAGGAGACTACAAATGTCATATTTGAAGTGTCCAAACTCAGCGGTTATCCTTATAGCTGCCATTTTGTTTTTTTCACTTAAAAATTTTTATCTCAAGAACGAAATGTTGTATTGATCTGAAATTTGGCATGAATATTTATGCTATAAAGACTCAACTATAAAAAATAAAAAAAAAATTTTTCGTTGAAATTTTTCAAAATGGCGGCCATTTTAAATTTTTGATGGCGAATATCTCGAAAACCGTCCATTTTACAGAAAATTTACAAGAGACAAAAAAGTTAGCAAAGTTTTTCACAATTCCAATGATACCTAATTTATCAAGATTGGTCGAAGAATAACAGAGAAATTAATTTTTTTCGTACTGCATGCATGACCACTTTTCACCATTTAAAGATCAATATTAATTTTTTAATTCCAGATGTATTTAAGATGAAGCTTTGAAACTCGGTATGGCTCCATATGGGCAAACAGATGATTTTACAATGGTTTTCAGATGATAATGTTTGTCTTGTAAAAGTATTGTTGTTTCATTGAAAGTAAAGAACCAGATGTAGTGCTTCCTATTTCTTAGTCTCACGTTTCCTAGGTCTTATTTCTATCTTAAATTTCCAGTTTCAATATTTTCTTACGTTGCTTCTACACAAATATTTAATTATTGTAATGGAATTAGTTCGCTGGAGTACACCGATATTCACTTCATGTATGGAGCAGCTCTTGGCAATGCGACCGACGCAAGAAGAATGTATGCAGCTGCATTTCCAAACCGCCGTCTCCCTTCCGACAAGGTGTTCACAAGAACTCACAATCGGCTGAGAGAAGTTGGTTCATTTGAACGGAACAGGGTAATTGCTGGTAGGCCTCGAGCAGTTCGAAATGTTGCTTTCGAAGAGGAAGTATTGCAGAAATTCGATTTCAATCCTAGAACGAGTACGAGAGCAGTTGCAAAGCAAATCAATTCAAGTGCTTCTTCTGTGTGGCGTGTACTAAACAAGGAAAGACTTCACCCCTTCCGCTTTCAAAAAGTTCACTCATTGGTTGAACGCGACTATGAGCCAAGAGTAAACTGTGCCCGTTGGTTTCTTCAGCAAGACATTATCCAACCAAATTTTCTAGAAAATGTGTTATTTACCGATGAGTCCAGCTTTACAAGAGAAGGAATCTTCAACTCTCGCAACAGTCACGTCTGGGCCTTAGACAATCCTCATGAGGTCAAAGTGCGTGGTTATCAGCATAGATTTTCGCTGAATGTTTGGACGGGTATCTTAGGTAATCGCGTGATTGGACCATACATTCTTCCTAATCGTCTGAATTCTCCCACGTACATTACTTTTTTAAGAGACGTACTACCAGAACTTTTGGAAGATGTGCCTCTTGCAAACAGATATAATATTTGGTTTCAACATGATGGTGCCCCTGCTCATTTCGGAAATGTTGTTACGGACTTTCTGAACATGACCTATCGTCAGCGGTGGATTGGGCGGGGTGGACCAGTACCGTGGCCCGCACGTTCACCTGACCTCAACCCTTTAGATTTTTTTTCTGGGGCCATATGAAAGACCTTGTTTACAACACGCCAGTAGAAAACGAAGAAGACCTTGTGGCAAGAGTGGTTGCTGCAGCAGGTGCCATTCAAGATGATGAAAATGCTTTTATAGCAGTTCGACGGTCCATGATTGAAAGGTGCAGACTGTGTAATCAAGTTGAAGGACGGCATTTTGAGCAATTGCTGCATTAGTATCAGTGAACCGATTTGAGTGAAATTAATATTTTTCAATGTAAAATAAAATTTGGAGGAAAGTTATTCTTGTATATTTCTGTAATAAGAACGGTTTTCATGAAATTATAAAAAAAATTAATATTGATCTTTAAATGGTGAAAAGTGGTCATGCAAACATTTTCGACCATACCTCTATGGTAGAAAATTCATAATCGAAACCGATCACAAACCTCTTCAATGGCTCCGCAGCATTAAAGAACCGAATTCAAAATTAATTCGTATGAAACTCTTTCTAGAAGAATTTGATTTTTCAATCCAGTATGTGGAAGGTAAATCGAACCAAGTAGCTGACGCTCTTTCAAGAATACGCCCACTTGACGTTAACATGATGGAAAATGATGAAGACGAACCTTTCCAAGGTTTCGAAAGTGGTTTTCGTGGTTTCAATCATGACTTTCAGGATCTCGAGAATAACAATGATCTCGATGACCCCGACGAATTTGACATGGACGAACTGCTTAGATTTAACACTAACACAGACATTCCCTCAGTAGACACCGTCACACTTGACGATTTTCTTCAACATGTAGGCAAATCTGCCGAACAAACTAACAATTCCGATCGAGATAATATTGTAAATAATGATAATGATGCTAATGACCTAGAAGTTGATAATCGTAGTCTAGTTACAATACATTCACAGGAGAGTTCGAACGAACAAGTAGTTATTGCGGAAGATGACAAAATAATCAATGTTGAACAAAATCAAATCATTTTAGAACGTGGCAACAAAGAACCTGTTATCAGAAAAGTTTTTACAAAAAACAGATTGACTCTATATTTTCATAGTTCATCCACTCCTGAAGAAATAAATGATGTGTGTATACAATACTTGAAACCCAACACACTTTATGGGATACTTTGCTCCAGGACAGGTGTATTGGAAAAGGAATATGAAATGATTTTTGAAAATTTTAAGAATGTTATCATTGCTAATTTTAATTGTGAAACTTAGGAGATATAAGAAACTGAATTTGGATATAACTGATTCAGAGGAACAAAAAGAAGTTGTATCCAATTATCATGTAGGAAAAACGTATCACCGTGGAATTAATGAAAGCTATAGCCACATTCGAAGAGAATACTATTGGCCTACCATGCTTAAAGACATTACAGAATACATAAATAAATGTTCAGTATGTGCTAAAGTTAAATATGATAGAAGACCTGTTCAAGTTGAATACAAAATTACCCCAACTCCTGACAAACCTTTCGAAAAACTGCAGATTGACACGTTTCAATACAGTAGAATAAAATTCCTCACGATAATAGATTGCTTTTCAAAAAAACTCATGGCATATCCACTAACAGGTTTGAACCAACTTGAAATACAGTCTTGTTTGAATGATTACTTTTCTCTATTTCCATGCCCTAAGACAATCCAAATGGATAATGGTCGTGAATTCGACAATGCTGGACTTTGAGATTTTTTGCGTTTATATAAGATAGAACCTTATTATATAACACCGGGACATCCAGATTCCCAGGGTTTATTGGAACGAGCACACTCGACACTCATTGAACTCCTTAATGCTATACAAATGGAAAATAAAGACAACAAACCTGAAGATAATATGAAACTTGCAATTATCGCATTCAATAACACAATAAATTCAACTTTGAAACTAACTCCTATGGAAATGACTTTTGGTGTATCGAAAAATCCATATGTTGATGAAATAACGGAAGCCCTTATTGCTGAAGAAAGAACAAACGCCTATCTAGAAAAACTGAAAACTATTCACAAACTAGTAAAAGATAAAGTAGGACAAGAAAAACAAAACAGAACTGATCGATTAAATCAAACTAGAGAAAAAGATTTTGAAATGCCTAACGAACCCTTCATAAAGACAACGTTTAATAAAAAGGACAAACCCAAATTTTTCAAAGTGAACTACAATAAGGAAACTCAATTAGCTACTAATCCAAGAGCGATTCAGAAACGACCCTTCAAACTTCACCCGAATCGAGTGAAGCGAGCTCGAAAGAAAAAGAAATCAACTAATTTATCTGTTTCAGGTAACAATGTTTCTTCTTCTGATGATGTTCCTAACACCAGCAAACCTGTATAGATTGACTGATCTAAGTAAAACATCAGGCATCACTCCTATCAAAATTCAGGACTCGTTCATAATAAATGAAACCTTCACATACATGCATAATATTAATGTAAACATGTTGCGTATCGAATTAAATACAATCAAAAGAACAATATTCACTTTGCGTGAACACAATATCGATCAAGGCCGTCTAGACATCATAACAATGCATTTAAAATACACAGAAACAAAACTAGATCACATCAATATCAGCAAAAATAGAAATAAGCGTGGACTTTTCAATGGACTTGGCTCAGCTATTTCATGGGTAACCGGTAACATGGATGCGAACGACAAAGAAAAATACGACAAAATATTATTTCAAGTTCAGTCAAATGAATACCGCTTACAGCATAATATTGAGAATCAATTTTCAGTAAACAAAAGGCTCATTGACGATTTTAATGCTGATGTGAAAAAGATTCATGGGAATAATTTGAAAATTATAAACTATTTCAAAACTCTCTCAAATGAAACTACGACTGTACAGCTGAACCAGCAATTTCCCTTTTATTTAGCTCATTAAGTTTGCTCTTTAATAAAATAAGCGATTTAGATACTAGTTTGGAGTTTTGTAGATTGAATATTCTACATTCTAGTATATTATCCCATAAAGAAATAAATAATATTATTTCTGAATCGAATGTAAAATTGATTTCTGAAGAACCAGAAGTATTATGACAATTAGCAAAGGTACACTGCTCAATATATAAAGAATATATATCCTACTTCATTGAATTCCCTTTAAAATCACCTACTTATGAAACCTTCTTCTTATTATCCTATCCTGTTTATCGTAATACTGAAGTTACCACCATTCATGAATATCCTTCCCTTATCCTGAGATATGACGAAATTTTATCTGGTAAATGTGAATTTTTGTGTGACAACTACTACTGCAGAAATGTGACAGTGATACAAAATAAGTGTATAAGTGAAGTGTTAGAAGATAAGAAATTAGAAAACTGTAAACAATTAGTAATTGTGCTTCTTTTGTAAAATTCATTCCAATTATCAATCAATATCTACTGTACAAAATTGACAAAGCTATTATTTTATCAGACAAAAAGAAGACTACATTATATCCAAAATCAACTCAATTATTGTATCTTAATAAGTCAGAACAGTTATTCGAACATCCTAAAATACATGAATATTGGGAAAGTGATATATCAATCCCATCTGAAGTTCCATTTCGTAAATTGAAAACAAACTTTTCATTTGATATTATACATGAAGCAAATATTAAGATTGAACCACTACTAGCAATAGAAGAACTTAGCATTGCAAAAGACGATACTTATTATATTTGGATTTTTATTATATGTTTTATTGTTATTCTTAGTATATTTATTGTATTTAAATTATATAACTTTATTAAATATGTAACTTCTTTACGAAATAATTGTAGAAATGTTAATGTAGCAGCAACTTCGCAAGCCCCAACATTTGTTCTTGGGCCTTGCCTCCAAACCCAAAATTCTGATCGCTGAGGACAGCTTCAGTCTAGGGGTGGAGGAGTTAAATATCTATAGTAATAGTATTACAACCCTATTGTTACAGAATATAGCTGACTATGCATTGTCTTCTTTATGTCTCAATTAATTATTTTCAGTTAGTTCTACTCAAACTCTTGACGAGAGCACTCGGCTCCCGAAATTCTATAATTCGGTATTTTCTGTAGTTGTAGTGTTAATAAAGTTTCAATTTTTAAAAACTCAGTCGTGTCGTCCAATCACTTAACTACAGACTTTAGATAAAGGTCAAAAGCTTCAGTAATCAAATTTCTGCATAAACGTAAATGCCTCTAAACTGAATACATCAAACTGGAATTGAATATATTCAAATACTTTATGTAAAAAGAATAATTCAGGAAATATAGCGAAAACAAACCTTCTATTTATATCAATACAACATAATGTCATTTACCCGAAGGTTGAATGAATCAGCCTGAATTATTTGAAAGAAATTTAGGAAAGAACATTATATTAGTAAGTTTGATAACTTACTTTGAAGTCTGGGAAGACTGGAAGTACTTCGACTGGCACCACATTGGGCTTACAGTAATGCTTCTCAATTGGCTCTTTCGAATCCTTGAACGTCTTCTCAATAGCTTTGATCTGACTGTCTCGGTCCATATATATAGTCTCATCCTAGAATAATAGATAGCATTAAATACAGTATCTTAAATACCAAATGAATTGAATATGGAGTGTAAATCTGAAAAAATCTAGTATTTGAATAATAGAGTGTTCAATTATGGATTTAGTTGAATATCACACATCACATCAATGAATCATATCTAAAACCTTGACAAGAAATCAAAAAGTTGCACTATTTTCAACAGATTATATTATTGCAGGACGGTGTCTTATGTTTTTTTAGATAATGTAATTTTTTAGAATACATTGCATGATTAATATGAACTGTACATGATTGAGTTGAAAATCAAACTCCTAATAAACATGAGTAATGTAGATAAATAACAAACTTGTAATAGAATTGAAATCAAGAATGTATTTCTTACTTTAAATGACTTCTTGATACTGTATCCGACTTTAGCTTCCACCTTGTCCATGGTCTGAGGCTGGAATCGGGTAGTTTCAGTAGAAATGTACTCAGTACGTCGCAACCATGATACACTCTTGGCATGTTGGCGAGTTCTGTAATTTATAAAGGGAAAAACAGTAAATAACAATATTTCCTGTAGATGAATCAACAATCAAGATTTTGTTCTTGAGAATTCAGAAACCTATTTTCTACTCTTAGATAGATTAATCCCAATCAAAAACCAGTCTCATAACAATTTACACGCCCTATAATATAATAAGCTATAGAAAAAAGACTCCCAGACATTGTACAAATTTATTTTCTGTTGGTTGTCGTAATATACAGATACTTGCACATCTAGGGTATGGATATAAAAAGTTTTTCCTTATATTTAAGAACTTCTAAATTACATGATACAAACACCAGAAATTATCAAATTATTGTCATGACTAGTATGATTAGTAATTTTATCTAACTGATATCATTTTTTTTGAAATTTCTTCTTGAAATTATTATTTAACAAGTTACTTTAGTATAATCGTTTTCAAGGATCTCTACCTTGAAACTAGCATCACACTTAATTGAAAGTAACGTTAACAATTCATCGAATCCTTTCCTCACAATGCAATACAATGCTATACAATTCAATGTTTTCTGAATGTGAAGAACCAACTGTTATAAGTTACCTACAGTGAAGGCTATCTAGCACTTTTAATATTCATTCGATTTTATTACACGGAATCGATACATAGAAAAACCACTCCCACATTTTTGGAAGAAATTAAATTTTAATTCGACTTAAAAGCCGAAAATGTGAAAATTTTCCATGACAATCGAACTTTGATGAAAAATTGAGAGAATCTAGGAAAAGGGCAAATACTCGGTCAAATAATTTATAAAATCTTTGATGAACTTTTATAAAAGATAATCTTCATTTATCTATAACCAATGTGATTGATAATGTAAAAGAATTATTTGCTAATAATAATAATGATATTCGTATGGTTTATATTGATGGGGTGTCCCTGACGGAAGTTCCACCTCAACTGAATAAATCATTCAAGTCGTCAATGGGCCTTAGTTACGACTGTCATACTTCAGCCGGGACCGACATTTTAACGTACCCATTCGATAATACGGGAGTGACCTGTTCAAAAACGTGCAGTTTTGAATCGGGGATCTCTAGGCTGCAACGCAAGCACTCTATCAACTAGACCGCGGATCACTCTATTTGCTAAAAGATCACAACGAAACGATCAAATATATTTGATAAATTAGTCGGTGCTTTACCTTTTAGAGTCTTGCGGTGTGAGGATATCTTCTTCAAGTAGTTTTTCGTCAGCCGGATCCAAGTGAGCCCGATAATCAGTGGCATAAGTATCACGATTGATGAGATCAATCATTACGCCTAGATCGTGCTCAGTCAACACCTCATACTTATAATTTCTCTCCAGTGATGTCGGTTTGTATTGAATGAATCTGAAAAGACATTATTTGCATATTGATATTCTGTTCTAATACAAGATACTACAAAGTGCATCTTTATCAAGAACCGTGTATCTTCATCAGTGAACCAAAACATGTCGTGAATTAGCAACTTCTGTTTTATTGGAAGAGTGATAAAATTAATTGGAGCTATTACGCTGGTGACAGGAGTATAATATAACAACTGTTAAAGTTATAATACAACAATGCATAGTTGGTTCAATCATGAGAGAAAGCTTGACTGGTAAAGTGGTTGGCTATTTGCTGGCAAAAGCAAAACAGATTGCAAGAAAAAGAGCGCATGCGCAGTACTCTAATCCCAATCCTCGCTTGCTTGAATACCCTTCCACTGAGCTCCAATCCCCAGGGAGAATGACAAGCGGTTTTAGCTGAGTGACTGCTCCACATGTCCAGTGGTACGCAATCACACTGGGTCCGTAACCAATAAACATTTGCGCTTAGTAAACTGAGTGACCTGAGAATGACTGACTTTTGTCCTACAAGCATGTTAGTAGCTCTCTCACAGGCTGGAATCGATTTTAGGTTGGTGTGAAATGGGGACCTCATGCCACCCAACACTCATATTATCATCATTGCCATTCTCGCAGAGTAGCCTACGCAACTATATCAAAAGTTAATGATGAGTATTTAGTCTATTTCTCCTCCTCTCTAAAAGATCTATTACATAGGCCTACAGTGTTTTTGCAGTGATGACAAGGAGGATAAAATCAGGCTTTATGACTCTTGAAAGACTATTATTATTAAGAGCAAATACTTACTTACTTACTTGAATACTTGAATTCTTCGTCCTTGACCGGGAAAACCGGATAGACTGTGTCAGGGAGTTCAGGGGGTCATCCCTCAGACTCTGGGATGGCGGCTGTTTGTGTTTGAGTATAGGGGCTCATCCACTAGTTCTGCCAATGAGTATAATGGCCGTTGTATTAGGCGTTCTTTCAATATTTGCTTAAACTTTCTGGCTTCGCAATTTTTTATATATTCAGGGAGCTGGTTATACAGTCGCAGTGCTGATATTTCAAAACTTTTTTGAGTTGCTGTGAGTAAGCTGTCATCAAGTATTCTAGAGTGACAACATACCTTAGTTTTTTTTAGGAGATGTAGGACTCTTGCTAGTTTTAGGCATGTCTTTGAAATGTCCCATTTCAATTTTCTGTCAAGCCAAAAACCCAATAATTTTACTGGTTCGGTGTGGCTTTCAGGTTTTTCGTTTTTCAGAGAGCATATTAATATTTGGGATTTGTCCTCATTGAGTTTAAGCTTGTTTATTTGGAACCATCTCTTTGCCTCCTGTGTGTGAGTTTCGTTCATTGCCAATGCTTGTTCAGTAGATATTCCTCTAGACATCACCGTCGTATCATCTGCAAACAGTATGGAGTCCTTGCTAGGAACAAAGTCATTTGTCAAAAGGATGAATAGAAGGGGGCCTAAGACAGGGGCACTCCGTGTTTGATATCTCTAATCCTTGACAAAGCTCCTTTTATTGAGACTACTTGGCTTCTGTCTTCAAGATAACTTTTTATGGTGTTGAGGACCGGGCCGCTGATTCCATACCTTTCCAGCTTCCTTAGGAGAATTTGGTGTGGAACACAATCGAAGGCTTTACTCAGATCAAACAGTGTAAGGGCCATTGTATCACCAGTCTCAAATGTGCTCTGGATTTCGCTAGTCAGGGCAATCAGTGCGCTTGTTGTAGAGCGGCCACTTCTAAAACCATGCTTCTGTTGGCAGAGGAGGTTGTTACTTTCGAAGTAATCCACCATTTGTTGCTTCATAATAGTCTCCAGCACCTTTGCCATGGTGGGAGGAATTGATATTGGCCTGAAGTTAGCTGGCTGGTCAACTGCACCTTTCTTGTGAACTGGTCTGGTTTTTGATGTTTTCAAAATATCAGGGAATCTGCCACATTTCAGACATTCATTTATTGCACTGGCTATTGGTTCAGCAATCATTGTGATGGTTTCTTTGAAAATATTACATGATATGCCATGGATGTCTTGCGACCTTGAGCCTCTGAAATTTCTTACTAAATTCACTATCTGTGATGGACTAACTTCCTTCCACTAAGTCATTCTGTGTTGTGTCAACATGATGTTAGAAGATGGTTCCATATCATTGGCTGGTAAACTTGCTTGTATCTCCTCAGCAACTGTAGTAAAATAGTCATTGAAGTCATCGGGATTCAGTTCGAATTCTACTTCTTCTTTTTTGGGCCTATGACTATTTATTACACTCCATGCGGCCTTGCAGACATTGCTGGCTGATTTGATGTAATTTGCTGTGTGTTTCTTTTTAGCATCATTTACAGCACTTCTGTACCTTCTATTCATGTCTGCGTATTTAGAATACAATGAAGTTTGTTGCTCAGGTGAGTTGGCAGCTTTGTAGAAAAAGTGTAGGAGTGTCACCAGGTCCTTCATGTTGCGAAGCTCTTTGGTAAACCAGGATTTGTCTCTGTGTAGTTTGCAGGTTATATTTTTATTTGATTTTGTCTTTATATGTGTTTGAGGAAATACTTGATTGAAACTGTTAATGTAGACTGAGATGAGTATATCAAGTCTGAATTCTGGTCTTACATTGTCAAGAGTTGTCATCCAGTTTATGTGTTTAAGTTCTCCTCGAAGTATTGGAATGTGCTCCTCCCGGACTATTCTCTTGTAGAAGATATATTCAGCCTTCCATGCTATTTCAGGTTGGACGCTGACAGTGCCAATTTGGGGTTGGACTTCCATCACAACAGCACAGTGATCAGAAATCATTGGGTCCACCACAGTTGTTTTATGTTCCCAGGAATCAAGGTTAGTTGCAATGTTATCCAGGACTGCTGTACCTCTGGTTGGCGTCTTGTTGGCAGTGTAGAGCCCGTATTCTCGGAGTAGACATGTAAACCTGGAGCTTAGTTCGTTCTGGGTTTCAAGGTGAATATTGAAGTCACCACCTATAACAATTTTTTTGTTAAATCTAGATAGAAACTTCAGCAAGATCTCAAACTTCTCGAAAAATTGATTCAAACTACCATTAGGGGAACGATATACTGATACCACAATCATTGAGGGCTCAAGCAACTGTAAAGCTGCATACACATATTCGCGCTTCCAACCAGCACCGAGCACGCTCCTCCCTCGTACCGCCCTCGTTCCTCCATCGAACCACAGTCGCACCGCCCACGCACCCATCATGAACGTTATGGAAGATGTTAGATCTTCTCGCGTTCCCTGGTCGAACGACTCTTGCTCGCCGGTCGATCATCAATCGCTCTGCTGGAGTGACGTTCGGTTGCGGAGTGACGTTCGGTTGCGGTGCAGAGCGAAAGTCTGTACGCACCTTAAGGCAGCAATCTCCAGGACCAGTTCGTCACAAAATTTATTAACATCGATTGTTTTATATTTCAGGGTCTTTTTTAAAAATATATTGCTGAACCACCGTTTGTATGGTGCTTCCTATAATAGGCGGCAGCTAGATTCAGGTTATTTAGGTCGCTATAAAATTCTGATTCCTCCTCTTTCAGCCAATTCTCAGCTATGCAGAAAATGTCAGTATAAATCTCATCAAATAAAAATTCAAGAAGGTCGAGTTTTGTTCTAAATACACTGAACATTCAATACAATGATGGTAACTTTACTTACATTCATGGTAACTTTATTCACATCCATGGTAACTTTGCTCTTTTTCATATTTGTATCAGTTTTGCTCCCTGAGGGCGTTTGAATAAAAAACGTCTTAAAGTAGCATACTTTGGCCATTTAGTGTTATCAAGGATAGTATCTTTATGATCAAAATCAACTCCAAGTTTGAAGCTACAATATGACACACTTTTGCTTTCCAGCTTTTCTACAACAAAATTAAGTCCAGGGAAGGTATCTGTCAAAAATGTTTTTACATTATTCTCGGTTGCACCCGCTTTTATCTTTTCAAGATGATACCAGGCTAGCTTGTCACCTACTAGGCTATAATCCTGGCCATTGACTTGTTGGGAGTTGTTTGAGCCAACCAGTAATGGTTTATCTTTAAAAGAATAGGTTTTTTTGATTTTTGATAATGTATTAGGGGATTTGTCATTTTTTTGGTATTTACTACCGACAGATTTGGCATAAGTCTTATTTTTACCACGTCCATTTCTGTTTGTAACAGTTTTCCACTCATCTTCTCTTATAATACTGTCCTTAATTGCAATATCATCGCAGAATGCATCTTTTAGGTCACACTTGGCACTAACTTCGTCAATGTTTAAAATTTCATAGGATGTACTTTTATTTTGTCCACTATTATTTAATGATGAAAAGTCAATACTAGATGTTGAAGGAGGAAAATATCAGTTGTTCTCATGGTTACTATCTGATAAAGTTTTTTGTGAATTAGTGAGATGTCTATTCGCAGTTTTAGTTGTTTGCATGCCAAGTAAAGAATTATTTTTATCACTTACCAGTTTTGGCTTCCTGAGTTTGAGATTTCGATTCTTACCTTCCACTATGTCAAGTCTTCTACTTAGTTGTAGTGAATTTTCACTCAATTTCGTGAGTTCATCTAGCACAATATTCAGGTTGCCATCGTTTACAAGATTTTTATTGTAGTTCAAAGTAGGGTTTGACTTGGTTAGAGCTGTAGGTTGAACATGTTCAGACAGAGATGATTTTTCTGAATAACCTAGATTTCTTAATAAAACTTCAATTTTCTCTAACAATTTAACATTTCCAAGGTTCATTACATTAATATTATTTGTAATTTCGTCGAGTTTTACATTTACATCCACAAAATCTTTTACTCCGAATTCAACACTTCGAACACGTTTTAACCTCACTTCACAGCTTTCGCAGTGCCACATTGAAAGTTCGCCTAATTCCGTAATCTTTCCTAAATTTTCCGATGAAATGTTCACGCATGACGTATGAAACCAGTTTTTACAAAATACATCACACATGATTGCATCGTCGTTATTTTTTATGATATTTTTACAGAGCCCGCAAAAAGTCTTACTACCTTCAACCGCCATCTTGATCAAAGCAGACAAGTAGTGCTTTGGCTGGTTTTGTAATTATTATTGAGTTATGTATTGTGTAAAATCATAACACTTTCCAAAAGAAAAAAAGGCACAAGACCTAAAAAATAAACATTACGTGTAAAAGCCTTTAGAATATAATTATTATGAACTAATATACAAACCTTGTTGTTTCAAATGGATATGTGATGAACTTTGGGTCGAACGGTATATCTGGTAAAGTATTACAATATTTGACTCGACAGACCAGTTCTGACCTGAAAATAAGAAAGAACAATTTTTAAAAATAAATTAAGTAACTTAGGCCTAGAATAGAACATTTAAATTTTAGTAAAACAAACAGCTGAAAATTATTATGTAGCCTACCAATTTATTTAATTAAATAGACATATTATTGAATAATTATAAAAATGGTTGACTAACTGGTTCAAGACAATAGCTTAAAAATAACTAAAATATAAATATGGTCTTTTCTTGAAAACTTTGCAAGCTTTACTCTAAAATGAGGTCTCTAGTAACTAGTAATAGTAAGCTGCCGCGGTATGTAAGCGTAACAAGAGAGGTTAGGTCACCATTTACATCTTCCCGGTAATTTTAACAACGACAATATTATGGAAGAAAACGTTGCTTTAATTATGTAAAACTATCATTATCTTTAATTTTACACACTTTGAAAGCTTTGTGCAACTAGATTGCTGACAAATTTGATAAATTGGGCCAGCTACCCACCTTACTAACTAACTTAAAAACCTTATTTTAATTTCAACAATTAATTGTTAGAATTATTATTGCTTGAACATTTAAAAAAATTACTTACCTTTTTTCTACAGGTCTTTGAGGTCTGGTTTCCCTTTCGGGAGTCACATTTGTTTGTATAGTTGGTGGCATCTTTCTTGTCTAAAATCTCATCACACAAACAAATAAGAACTGTTTCACAATTGACAATTATGTTTGAATTCTATCAATGATTACAGACACTTCATAACTATGATTTATACTTCTTTTGATAATTTAATTAGAATAATAACAAATTAATCAAAATTAAAGTAGATTGTTGTATGTAATGTAAACTGTAAACTGTTGTTGGCTGTTGTCGTGGTTAGAATTTTAGAAAACATGATGACTTGATCGCGGCGCCATGATCACGTAACCACTCACCACTGTGACGTCACTACACTTGCACCGCAACAAAATTTTGCGTCGGAAAACTTTTTCCGACAAGTAGCAGTTGCTGTTGAAAAGTCAAGTTTTCCTTGTAAAGAGGAAAGAACAAGAAAAGTCTAATCTTCTGTCACCTCACGGAAATGTGGACAGTTTGTGGAAGTATTTTTATAACGCTAAACAAATAATTTTTTGTGCTTTACCTCTAAAAACAAAATAAAAAACAAAGCATAGGTTATTAATTAAAATGGTAGGTATGGTAAAATGGAATGAAAAAGAGTATGGTAGGCCTTACTTACTTAAGGGCCCTATACACCTGTACAAGGCTATTGGATCGCAGATTTGGCCCGTGTCTTTGAACGACTGAGCAAAATCACTACACACTACCTACCTACAGTAGTAAGCACCGCAAGCCCGGCCTGCCGTACTTTTCAAGGCTATCCTCTCCACCAAAATCTAAATCGTCCAATGATGGAGATAGAGGAATTTTGATTTCAGATTTGAATTCAGCGACCCCAAATTCTATTAGGCTTAAGTCCCATTTTCTAAAATACCCGAAAACAAGGGAGTTATGACTATGACTGTTTATAATATAGCTTTCCATTACGTACTATAAATAAGGTACTACGTAAAGTAAGTAAATACGTACTAAGTTAATAAGCTAATGATTTTTTGCTCACAAAGGGACAGGCAAAGGTTTTTAGGAGTGTTTGAACATTTAGGTAAAAGTTCAGGCTTAAACTCGAATATTTTTAAACCTTTTTTTTATATTAAACTTTGAAAATAAGAATCTAAAAAAGAAAAATCAACTAAGCTTATGAATATGCCAAGATTTGAATATGAATTCAATTCTGACCATTCTCACTTCCATTTCCTTCTTATTGTTATGTTATCTGTCTCTCTAAACACACACACACCATCTCTCAATTCATTTCAATCAATCGATCTCTCTCCTTCTGACAGATGTGAATTCAGTAGGCTTTTTGAGGTCCACTGAAGTGCAGTTTTAGTATCGTACGGTATCAGATCTTTCAACTCCACTTAAAAGTAATTGTGCTTTGTTTGTAGTTTCTTTTCAACATATATATATAAAACAAAAATTCTATTTATATATATTGTGGTGCTCTTCCTGGGGGAGTCACTCTCACCTCCAAGGATAGGACAACACACGTAGGGTGATGTAATGCTGTATTTAAATGCCTCACGTTGGGCCGGCAAATCATGTGGTGCGTTTTTTAACGGCTTCACACATGTAGGGTGAATCTTGCACTGAGTCAGTGGTGTAGTGGCTATAAATTTTGTAATGGCGTGTGAGGACGCTGAGTGAACACCAGACTGATTGACTCACTACAAGACTCAATACAATTGTCGGAATCGCGGGAGGCCTAAACGCTCGCTCACCCTTGATTCTTCTAATGACAGATTGTATAATGATGAAATTTTTATAAGTAGTGTAGCGGACGCTAAACACTGAATACGGATACCTTAAAATTATTACCTGTGAAGAATGAGCATACAAAATCATACAGGTCGAGCAAAAATCCCGATGTAGATAATTTACGGGACTGCGTCTCTAATAAGTTCTGAAGGATTAAAAATACGGTATTTGAACCCAATATCGTTCAGAATATACTTCGAGAACAGAGTCTTGTCGGGTTTTAAGCTCTATTGTAGGAATTTATATGATCTATGGCTGCCTCTGCTGTACAATTGATGAGTTCGCTCCAAATTCGAGGTAGGTAACAGATAAAAGCTGATATATGAGCAGGTAAGGACAAAGAATAAATATCTCGATCTGACCCCACTCGCTACATCCACTTAGACCTGTTCCAATATCCAGCTTGATTCAATTATTCCAATGATCGTATTCGATCGGTTCTTGATGATATAGAACGTATCAGACACAATAATTGACAGGCTTAAGAAATAATCGAACTCAGAAAGCGAATTAACAAAACTGAAATATATTATAATAAAATATGTAATCATACAGTGCAGATTCAGAATTTGATTTACAGGTTGATAATAATTTAGCATTAACAGAAGGAATTAAAAATGTTCTTGTGCTTGCATGATACCATGCGTGATTCAACAGAATTTTACAATTGATAAAATTGAACAGTTTTGAAAAAATAGTGAAAAAATGAATTATAGAAAATATTTTTTAAAATGCTCGGGTCGTGGTTCAGGCAGCGGAGGATAGTTAATCAACTACAAATTCTTATAAATTCAATATGAATAAATTCTAGGCTCTTAAATGCTAAAGCGCTTGTCGGCGTGGCCAATAATTTAACGAAGAAAAATTTATGTTTTTCTGCACTGAAATATTTTCGAAGCGTAGATTGGGGCCCCTTATGACTTATAACTCACGTGAAATTCCTTGGTCGTCGTGGTTTTCTTCTTTAGATCAAAAATCGTTTGATCGGCGGCAATCCAGGCTTTGGTTTCAGCACGTGGGGAATTTTAATTTAAATATCTCCTTCACCGAATTAATTAAGGGATAGTTTACTTTAAGCTTTTAAATTTATCGATTGATGAAAACAGAAATTTACAAATAACAAATAGATTGGCCTAAAATATCGGCTCACAAATAGAACATTTAAAAATCGAACAAGAAATTTTACAAATAGGTCTTTGGTAACTATGAAAGAGATCTACACGGTAAGGATTTCAAAAGGGAAGTGCTGCTCTTTTCTCTAAGCTTTTAGGCTAGACCTTGCTTCTCAGAATCTCGATGTAATCATTTGCATAAAAATTTGCCATTGGTAGAACGCTTGTGACGTAAACATGACGTCAGTGGCAAGTAGTAGAATACAATTCCTTTAATTACAATAATAATTTAATTTATGTAATTCTTAAAACTGCTTAATCTTATAGACATAGTTCCTCTCATACAATGTACACGTGCTAGTGTAACTGATAAGGCAGGGTTGGTGTCTGATAATAGATTAACATGTGTTGCTTTCAAACGATCACTGTCTTGGTGCTATTTCTATGCACTGTGATTGGTTTAGACCTACCAAAGAGATTTAATTACCATGTGGTTCAGTTGAATTAAATTATTAATAAATTAATATTCTTGTACAATTTTTATTAGGTTTGAGATTATTATAATTAATTTCTGCCATTTTATCAATAATAGAATTTCATGCTATGACCTATTTAGTTACAATAAGACCTGACGCATAATACAATTTCTTAAATAATAAATAATTTCAACAATAATACATACATTTTATTTTTTATTTTGAAATTCTTGATCCTTTATTGATAGTTTTATAATTTTTAGGAATGATATTTTACCTTGCATGAGAACCGGTATGATATTTGACAATGCTTTGAATCAGTCAGCTGCGTTCGAACTGTTTTAAAAACATCTGATCGATAGTAAACAAATGTAACCTCAAAATCGGTGAGCGATTCGTAAATAATTTGTGCTTTATTCGCAAAATAATTATAATTTTATTGAATAATTTTCCTAGAAAAATATTCAGTACAGAACGGTACTCTTATCTAATATACAGTTATTGATAAGTAAGCTTTATCGCTCGGTCGCTAACTATTCCTTTAGCAAATTCTTTCATTTTAAAAGGTAATCACAATTTTTCTCTCTTCTCATGAGATCTATTTGAAAAATTCATCACACAAAAGCCCCCAGGATATTTTAAATAGGTAATTGGGAGACGAGTCGAAACAATGACTATTTGAAAAATCCGATATTGTGATGAATACACTATTTCATCTCCTTACTTCTACGAAAACTCAACACTTAACACTAAAAACAATATATCGTGCACTTTTGGCTACGAAAAATAAATAATTGATTGTTCCTTTCATTGGATACAATCGAAATACAATAATTAATGAGCTCTCTTAGGATCCTTCATTAAAAACAACTCCACAACTTCCATTCACGGGTGGCTTATGAGCAGACCCATAACTATAACAAATATACAAGATTTCACATATTACTTCTTAAGATTTGAATAGTATTTGCAACAAATATAGACTTTCATCATTTTTTCATAGTTATTACAGGTTTCGACTCTTTGGTTTGGCTTTTACATAAATTGGGTGAGAGTGTGATTTTACTTCGGTGACTTGACAATCGTCTACCGTTTGACTCGAGCAATTTCTTATTTGCGCTTAGTACGTTGCGTACAAACAGGGTTACACTTGAAATGGCTTTCTTGATTTTTATCAATGTTGGTTACAAATATTAAGTCCTTAAGATTACATTTATCAATTTGAATTACAATTCATGATCTTTTGATGCAACAGTAATAAATTTCACATTTAAAGGTAAGAATTTCATTTTCTTTGGAGTTTTTTAGAGATACATTCATATATGACATAGAACATGCGCATTTCGTGCAAATTAACATAAATATATATTTTTGGTTGCGTTTTTGCTTATGATTTCACATTAAATAATATGTTACATTAATAATTGAATAACGATATTGCTTGGATTCTATTAACATTGACTCTAGGATTTCGTACACATTGGTTGGTGGGACGAAGAAAATTATCGAACAGGCTTTGGTTCTGAATAGATTTTTTCTATCGATTCTGTATTTCAAGGTTAGATTTACACATTTTTTTTAAATAAACTTTGTTTATTTTCTTTCCTCCTATTCACTACTAATTTCATGTTATTTCTAATTTATAATTATTTTCCGTGGATAATATAATTCTTGTTTCTGTTTTTCAGTTGTGCAGACGATACCAGGCGATTGTTTCTGTGATGACTGTAACATGAGGCAGATGGCTTGATTAGGTTGGTAAATTTTTAAAGTTTTTTCGTAGTTTTATTTTCTTCTGTTATTAAAGTTGATTTCGGTTTCTTCATTTGAAGTGAATTAATAATATTTCCTTATTGGCTGAGATGCGGCGAAGTTTAGGCTATGTTGATTAGGCTGCAGTAGAAAGATGCTAGTCTGCAAAGTAATGATTCGGTAGGTAGGCTGTGACCATGAAAAGTTTGATGATTCGTATAATCCATGAACGTAGTTTCAGTTAATTGAACAATTATTTCTTTCTCAAGCCCCCATCTAAATTTGGTTTCGGTGTTATCAAGGTCCAATTCCAATTTGTGACTATCCGTTTTATTAAAACTTGGCTTAAAACGAATGTGCCTATGGTGTAAATCGATTCTCACAAATGCATTTCCTCTTTGTCGGCCGGTAACATGCAGTTTGCTATTTTTAAACCTGACATGCCGGTGGTGTCTGTGTGTCTTTCCAAATGATATTTTCCTTTTTTGCATGCCGGTGTACAGTCTACTTGATTTTAACCGAACATGACTGCGGTGGTTGTAGGCCCTTCTTGATGATTTTCTTCTCTCTTGCATGCTAGTAGAAAGCTTGATGTACGATTTTAGCCTAACATGACGGCGGTGGTTGTAGGTTCTTCTAGATATTCTTCTTCTTTCTTGAATTGTTTTGCTGCTTGTGTGTGGTCTTGACTTTATGCGGATTTTAATTGTTCTAATGTTGTTTTCTGATTGTTTTTGATGGATACTGATTTGATGTGTTGCAGGTGCTGTCCTTGGTGGATGGGAGATACGTGCGGTCGGCGGTCCGGGCTGCTCTTCCACTCGGCGGGCAACGTCCTTGGACTCCTGGTGTCCGGTGCACGGTGGTACGGGCTGTCCTTCTACCTGATGGATGTCGTCCTCGGCCTGGCGGGTGATGTCGGCTGGTCCCTCTCGGCGTTCTGCGGGGTGCGGCGTGACTTCAGCCTTGACATTTTCGGTAGGTTGGTCTTCCATACATGTATCACGTCCGCTTGCTTGTTTGACTTCCTTTATTTGGTCGTAGTTCTTATTTATATTGTTTAGTGTTTCGTTCAGTTGTTTCCTTTCTTTGATCATATCGTTCAATGCTTCCAGGATGAGACTCATCTGTAACACGGAAGGGGTGGGTGTGTGGTCTTCGGTTGGCGGCAATGGTTCTATGACATGAGATGCGGGCGTCCGGACCTCTGGAACGGCAATGCATGGGCGTTTATCCCGCGCGACATCCTCCGTCTCTGAAATCGCTGACGTGGCCTCCGGGATGCGGTGTGGACCTTCCATAATTTATTTAATGTTATAACGATGCAAGTGTGTTGAAAACGACCGCAAACATGTGAGGTTATGTGAAACGATTATAAGTGAATGATCAAAAATTGAAATAGTGCGAAAAAATTCGTTCAATGAAGAAATACAAAAGTGTGATTCAATAATATGTTCAGTGATGAAGTGAATCAAATTAGCAATATCGTTAACATAAAATGATAAGAACATACAGAATATAATGGACACTTATGCGGTAACGAAGGTACGTCTCTTATAATTTATTATTACTATTATTATAAATATTTTACTCTTATAATTTCTTGCCGCAATTCTATATATAGGGCTAGTATTCTTTGCAAAATTTTATATAAAAGTAGTGATGCTCTGCTTGAATTCCACAATATATCCGTGATTTAATTTTGCTTCCCTCTTTATGCTTTAAAGACTTTTAAAGAATGTAAATAACTTCAATCCTCTTTTCTGTAAATTTTTATAAATTGTTTCAATATAGACCTAATATTCTTCAAATAATATGACCTTTCTTATGATATCTCTTATACCTATGACTTATAGTATGACCAATTTTCGAATAACACGATAATAAAATTCTGAGTTCGATTTTTTCTCTAAAAATTCATCAATCGATAAATTTCTTTTCCGTTCAAAAATTGGGTATGGTACTTCTTGTTATTTTATATAACAGTGAACAGTCAATATTAAGTTCGAAAAAATTCACAACCATGAATTTTTCAAAAAAAAAAAATTTTCCCGTTGTCAGCGCTATAGTATACTGAGCAACTAAATAATCCTCGCAGTCGATTATCCACCTCTTCAATGCCTATCACTGTTGGGCGCCAAATCATGTGGTGCTCTTCCTGGGGGAGTCACTCTCACCTCCAAGGATAGGACAACACACGTAGGGTGATGTAATGCTGTATTTAAATGCCTCACGTTGGGCCGGCAAATCATGTGGTGCGTTTTTTAACGGCTTCACACATGTAGGGTGAATCTTGCACTGAGTCAGTGGTGTAGTGGCTATAAATTTTGTAATGGCGTGTGAGGACGCTGAGTGAACACCAGACTGATTGACTCACTACAAGACTCAATACAATTGTCGGAATCGCGGGAGGCCTAAACGCTCGCTCACCCTTGATTCTTCTAATGACAGATTGTATAATGATGAAATTTTTATAAGTAGTGTAGCGGACGCTAAACACTGAATACGGATACCTTAAAATTATTACCTGTGAAGAATGAGCATACAAAATCATACAGGTCGAGCAAAAATCCCGATGTAGATAATTTACGGGACTGCGTCTCTAATAAGTTCTGAAGGATTAAAATACGGTATTTGAACCCAATATCGTTCAGAATATACTTCGAGAACAGAGTCTTGTCGGGTTTTAAGCTCTATTGTAGGAATTTATATGATCTATGGCTGCCTCTGCTGTACAATTGATGAGTTCGCTCCAAATTCGAGGTAGGTAACAGATAAAAGCTGATATATGAGCAGGTAAGGACAAAGAATAAATATCTCGATCTGACCCCACTCGCTACATCCACTTAGACCTGTTCCAATATCCAGCTTGATTCAATTATTCCAATGATCGTATTCGATCGGTTCTTGATGATATAGAACGTATCAGACACAATAATTGACAGGCTTAAGAAATAATCGAACTCAGAAAGCGAATTAACAAAACTGAAATATATTATAATAAAATATGTAATCATACAGTGCAGATTCAGAATTTGATTTACAGGTTGATAATAATTTAGCATTAACAGAAGGAATTAAAAATGTTCTTGTGCTTGCATGATACCATGCGTGATTCAACAGAATTTTACAATTGATAAAATTGAACAGTTTTGAAAAAATAGTGAAAAAATGAATTATAGAAAATATTTTTTAAAATGCTCGGGTCGTGGTTCAGGCAGCGGAGGATAGTTAATCAACTACAAATTCTTATAAATTCAATATGAATAAATTCTAGGCTCTTAAATGCTAAAGCGCTTGTCGGCGTGGCCAATAATTTAACGAAGAAAAATTTATGTTTTTCTGCACTGAAATATTTTCGAAGCGTAGATTGGGGCCCCTTATGACTTATAACTCACGTGAAATTCCTTGGTCGTCGTGGTTTTCTTCTTTAGATCAAAAAATCGTTTGATCGGCGGCAATCCAGGCTTTGGTTTCAGCACGTGGGGAATTTTAATTTAAATATCTCCTTCACCGAATTAATTAAGGGATAGTTTACTTTAAGCTTTTAAATTTATCGATTGAGGAAAACAGAAATTTACAAATAACAAATAGATTGGCCTAAAATATCGGCTCACAAATAGAACATTTAAAAATCGAACAAGAAATTTACAAATAGGTCTTTGGTAACTATGAAAGAGATCTACACGGTAAGGATTTCAAAAGGGAAGTGCTGCTCTTTTCTCTAAGCTTTTAGGCTAGACCTTGCTTCTCAGAATCTCGATGTAATCATTTGCATAAAAATTTGCCATTGGTAGAACGCTTGTGACGTAAACATGACGTCAGTGGCAAGTAGTAGAATACAATTCCTTTAATTACAATAATAATTTAATTTATGTAATTCTTAAAACTACTTAATCTTATAGACATGGTTCCTCTCATACAATGTACACGTGCTAGTGTAACTGATAAGGCAGGGTTGGTGTCTGATAATAGATTAACATGTGTTGCTTTCAAACGATCACTGTCTTGGTGCTATTTCTATGCACTGTGATTGGTTTAGACCTACCAAAGAGATTTAATTACCATGTGGTTCAGTTGAATTAAGTCGTTAATGAATTAATACTCTTGTACAATTTTTATTAGGTTTGAGATTATTATAATTAATTTCTGCCATTTTATCAATAATAGAATTTCATGCTATGACCTATTTAGTTACAATAAGACCTGACGCATAATACAATTTCTTAAATAATAAATAATTTCAACAATAATACATACATTTTATTTTTTATTTTGAAATTCTTGATCCTTTATTGATAGTTTTATAATTTTTAGGAATGATATTTTACCTTGCATGAGAACCGGTATGATATTTGACAATGCTTTGAATCAGTCAGCTGCGTTCGAACTGTTTTAAAAACATCTGATCGATAGTAAACAAATGTAACCTCAAAATCGGTGAGCGATTCGTAAATAATTTGTGCTTTATTCGCAAAATAATTATAATTTTATTGAATAATTTTCCTAGAAAAATATTCAGTACAGAACGGTACTCTTATCTAATATACAGTTATTGATAAGTAAGCTTTATCGCTCGGTCGCTAACTATTCCTTTAGCAAATTCTTTCATTTTAAAAGGTAATCACAATTTTTCTCTCTTCTCATGAGATCTATTTGAAAAATTCATCACACAAAATAGCACATAACGGAAAACACTTTAAAGTGTTTTCCGTTATGTGCTATATAAATATATATATAATATTTGAATATTCCCGAGAATGTTCAAATCTGCACTTCACTTCCTGGTTGATTGACAAAGGGGGCCCAGCCCCCGAAAATTCTCATTTAAATGTAAGTTTTTAAGTGTTTTTAATCACTTGTGTCGTGTGTATCCTGTTTATATTTTTATTACAAAACTTTAAAGTGTTTTCTGTTAAGTGCTATATATATACACGAGGTGGCTGAGAAAAGTAATGAGATTGGTAACACTGTGGGAGATCTGGCAATGTTGTGTCTACCGGCTGATGCTAAACCTGTTTGTTTATCCCGTCCACTTCCTCAGTCCGAGTTACAGTTAACACATTAGTTTTGACAGCGCCATTAGTAAAGTTGTGTTTTTATTGTGCGTCACAGAAATGGAGAATCACAATTTAGAGCAATGTTGTGCAATAAAGTTTTGTGCTAAACTTGGTGAATCCGCGAGTGTGACTTTTGAAAAGTTGAAACAGGCCTATGGGGAACAGTGCTTATCGAGAGCACAAGTTTTCTGCTGGCACAAATCATTTTTGGAAGGCCGAGAACATGTTGAAGATGAATCTCGCTCAGGGAGACCTTTGAATTCAAGAACGGACGAAAACATGGATTGTGTGAGGGCGCTTGTGAGATCAGACTGTTGTTTAACAATAAAGATGATCAGTGAACAGCTAAATTTGAACACTTTCACTGGGCATCAAATTGTAACAAATGATTTAAACATGCAAAAGGTTTGTGCCAAATTGGTGCTGAAAAATCTCACAACTGAACAGAAGGACAATCGAGAAAATGTGTGCATTGATCTTCTTGAGAGGATTGCTAATGACCAAGAATTCTTCAATTGTGTGATCACTGGTTATGAATCCTGGATATTTGAGTACGATCCTGAAACAAAGCAGCAAAGTAAAGAATGGCACACTTCGTCATCTCCTTGGCCGAAGAAATGTAAAATGAGCAAATCAAAGATCAAGACCATGCTAATTTGGTTTTTTGACAGGAAAGGTATAGTACACAAAGAATTTGTTCCAACAGGACAAACTGTCAACCAAGTGTTTTATAAAAGTGTCCTTGAAAAGTTGAGGAAAAGAGTGATCCGTGTGAGACCGAAAATTGTAGACAAGTGGATGCTTCATCATGACAATGCTCCGTGTCACATGGCCATTTCCATCCATGAATTTTTGAACTCAAAACGCATTACTGTTGTTCCTCAACCCCCCATTCACCTGATTTAAGTCCTTGTGACTTTTTCCTCTTCCCAAAATTGAAACATGTCCTAAAAGGAAGTCATTTTAGAACTCTGGAGAACATTCAAAAGACTGTGACCGACCAGTTAAAAGCCATACCAATTGAAGACTTCCAGCGCTGCTACCAAGAGTGGGTACAACGACTCTGCCGATGTATAGCTGCCCAAGGGAACTACTCTGAAGGGGATAACATTGTTGTTTGAAAATAATAAAAACTTTGGTTAGTATGAAATCAGTCTCATATTTTTCTAACACACCTCATATAATAACTAAAAAATTATTATAGATAATTATTATATTATATATATAGATATATATATTATATATATATTATACATATATACATATATATATATAATATATATCTTATATATAATATATATTATATACTATATATATATATATATAATATATATTATATATAATCTATATATATATTTACGTTTTTGTGCCTGTTGTGGGTCCAGTAAAATTTCAACTCTTATGTAGTTCCCCGGGACCCCCATTTTAAATTTGATCAGATAGTCACAAAATGAAACTATTATGTTATACCTGAAGAACTTGACTTGCTGAATGGTTATATTCCACTCAATTTATGATATATTCATCCATAATTAATCTAGATCCTTGTGAAGTTATTCACCTCATGATGGTCCTTTCTAACCTCCAAAGTGCTTATATAATTCTGCTATATAAAATCTACTCCTATGTTGGGTCTTGAGTGATTGGCGCCAACATTGGAGTTGCATGCAATTTTACTCCTCAAGAAGGTCCTTCAATATTATAATTGCTGCGTGAAATGTGCTCCTATGTTTGGTCCGCTGAGCTGTGTTGCCAATTCTCATATTAGTAAATAAATTCCACTCCTCATGGAGGTCCATCAAACGTTGCCATACTTCGTCTTTGTAATAATGATTCGAGATTTGTTTGAATCAACCAGCAACCGGCTCCGTGAACTTGTATTGCACATAACTCAAAACATTCTGTAGAGCATTGTCAATAGACTAAGATTTTCATGTTGTCAGAATATGTAAAGGAAAAAAATTGTACAAGCACCGTTTTTTCATGCATTTAAAGTTGATTAATAAAGTTGATTTATTTATTTATTTGAGGTTGCATAATAAGTCAAGCATGCTCAATAAAGTAGAAATCTAGGAGATTACCCTGAAAACCCCAATGAGCTGTATCAGTTGAAAGGGAATTACCGATTAAGAGCCATTTGCACAGTCAAAGCTTAAACTGAATTTAATCAGCTGGTGGCTTAAACTCAAAATGTAACACATTATAACAAACAAACTTGATAGGATTTAATCCAGTTTAAGATGGAATTTTCGTTTAAACTGTCACTGTGCAAATGGCCCTTCTATCAATTATTGGAAATTAAAAAAAATGTTTTGACTTTCTCTCATCAGAATTAACCACACTAATTAAGGTATGAACATCTGATAAAATTGGGGAATGGCCATGAAATTCAAACTTATTTGCTGGAATAATATCAAGGTTCCGATTGTTAAAACTGAATGAAGACTTTTGGGCAGCATGCCAGGTCTTTGAATGAATTTAATCACAATACATCTTTACCGAACACTGCCTATTGTTATATTGATTTTAGAATTATTTCGTGTATCAATGAATTCAGTTTATTGCAGTGACATACAAAAGAAAGTACAATAATGAGGACTACTGGAATCATTAAACATCAAATGCTACAAACCTGTTACTACATTTACATTATAATGAGCATGTTCTCCAACATCTTCCAAGTATGACAATTATTCCTTATAGAATATAGTGAGTCTAACTCCATCTCTAGAATATTATCAATTATCTGATATTAATTGATTTGTATACGAAGTATTCATCCATAGAAGTGTAGGTTCATTCCTTAACACAAGGTTGGTCTTTTGTTTAAATCTCTACAATTCGTGTTGGTCTGTTCAATGGTAAGAATATACTCAAGTATGTAATTTATATAATGTATATATTTATTAATTTATATATGTAATGTATGTATTTATGTAATAGAAATTTTATTACTGCATCACTGTATATTATATAATTGTACCTGATTGGATAAAGATATGAAGAAACATTTGAAAAATATGATTCCAAGCTCAGAAATGCTAAAAATGCATTCATTTTTCCATAGAATAAAATGAGAACTCAAAGTTCAGCTGAAGTCTGGTAGGGATACGGATATTACTCTATTTTTATTCTTAACCAGCATCACATTTGAAAATGCTTATAACTTTGTTAAATTGGGACAGATTGATTTAAAAATTTAGAAGAATCTCAAATATATGAAAAAAACGTTCACGACTTTTTGTAGAATTTTCCCATGACTCCTTCACCTTCCTAAGCCGAAAAAAACATAATTATTATGAGAGTTGTGACCTAGGCAAAAATTTTCAAAAGTCGCGCTTCGTTCAGCTGTCGCCCGCCAAGGAACTGA